>NC_056726.1:445258799-445263799 GCF_019279795.1 Protopterus annectens
CTTTCCCTCTATATGTATTTTTTGACTTCCAATTTTTGCTATTTCTTAAGAGTAATGTTTTTTACTATGTAATGTACTTAGTATTTAGTGGAGCTTTTCTCCTCGGGCCTCTGCTGAAAATGGACATGTATCCAGCCAGACTAGCCCGGTCAACAAATGTAAAATAAAGATATATATATATATATATATATTTTTATAATTATACACACATACTTCACAAAACCAAACTGTGTGGGATCCAGAGTTTGGAGATTCCCTATATCCCTGTTTATTAGGTCGATGATGATGTGTTCCATAGCTTTGCATAACAGACTCGTCAGGCTAATGTGGCGATAGTTCCCAGAGTCTGTAGTCACTCCTCCTTTGTGGAGAGGGATGACTGTAGCAGTGTACCATTCAGTAGGGACAAAGCCTGAGGTGAGGCTTTGATTGAACAGGGCACACAGGTGAGGTACCAGTTCACTCTGTAGTTCATGTAGAACACAGCCAGGGATATTGTCAGGTCCCATAGAAGCTGTATTCTTGGCCTTGGACAGTGCTGTTTTAACCTGTGCAGCAGTAATACCGGGTGCCTGGCAATCTACTGGTATTGTGATTGATCGTTTGGAGGGGGGGGGTAAAGTTGGCACTGAATCTGCAATATCTGTTGGCTCAGTATAGGAGGTACCATTGTGTAGTAACTCAGAGCAAACTTGGGTATTGCCATGGAGATTCTTGATATAACTATAGAAGGCTTTGTTGTTTTTAGTGTCTGCCACTACTCTGCCTTCATAGCTGGCTTTAGAGGTTTTGATGAGGGATCTCAACTTTTTGTTGAGGCTGATAAGGGTTTTTTCCCAGTCTTGGGACTTATTCAGCCTCAGTTTCCTCCTCCTGTTGTAGCATTTGTTTATGGCAGGAACCACCAGATTTGCTTCCATTTTTTGGAGGAGAGCATCTTGGTTCTTTTGGGTATGGCAAGATTCATGCATTTGTGTATGTGTTCGTACAGTGCATTGGTGTATGATTCGGCGGTCATGCATCTATTCTCCATTTGCATGGGTGTCGTGAAGTTAGCCACCTCTGTTTTTAGGAGCCCAAAGTTAGTTGTGGAGAAGTTTTTCATGGTGGTTACCTTTGCAGGGGGGTGGGAGGGATGTGGATTTCCAAGGTGATTAGTTTGTGGTTGGATCTAACCAGGGAGGAGCTGACTATTAGTGTAGAGCAATAGTTGCCCATGTTAGTACTGACCAGGTCAAGGATGTTGCTACCTCTAGTGGGGGTAAGAACAAGCTAGTCCAGAGCATTGGAATTAATGAACTCCAGGAAATGTTTGGCAAATGTATTGGTACATGAGTAGTTTTCCCAGTTAATGGATGGGTTGTTGAAGTCGCCTATTATGAGAGTGTTAGGTTGGACCCTAATATTCTCCAGGGTGCTTAGGAACATGGAGTGTGAGTCTTGGGACATAGTTGGGACGTATAGCAGGCTACTACCTGAATTTCTAATCTTACCCAATGTTAGCTGCACCTGAAGTATCTGCGATGCATTATGTTGGACTACCAGTCTGGAGGTGTGCGCATTCTTTACGAATATGTAAACACCACCGCCTTGGGAACTTCGTCCAAGTTCTGGAGCCGAAAGGTGTGGAATGAATTATAGCCTGGTAGTGTAGGGGTGCTTTCTGCTGCCTTGAATCAGGTCTCTGTTACAGCACAAATGTCGAAGTTCTCCATTTTAAGGAGTGCTTTGAGCGAGTGCATTTTGAGATGTAGACTTCTAGCGTTGAGCAGCATGATCCTCAGATTGCATTTGTTTGTAGCTGTTACGGTGGTAATTTGGTCTTTGGAACACCACCTAAAAAAGGCACTATTGGAATGGCAAGAGCCTTGGCCAATAATCCGGAAGCCTAGGGGTGACAGATGCAGGCCATCTTTGGCAAAGCATCGAGGTCTGTCAATCATGGCATTCCAGGCAGACAGATACTGCATCCCCTTAGAATGACACCAAAAACTTAGCCAATGTTATAGATATTTCTGTTTCTCTATCTACACACACACACATACGCACGCGCGCGCGCTCCCACACACACACACACACACACACACACACACACTATATATAGACACACACACGTGTGTAGATTATATGTGTATATATATATATATATATATATATATATATATATATATATATATATATATATATATATATATCTATTGTGATCACAATTCCTAATTTTCAAAGTACTGAAAACTCATTTGACTAAGTTTCATCATACTGAAAGTTTGCAATGCTAAATTTCAAAACACCAATTTTTAAGCCATAGACGTGACGAGTATTTCCCTTCATCTATGAATTGCTGAACATAAGAAAAAATACACACATCCATGAATAGCGAACATTTCTCCACAAATAACATTAACATTCACAAACACCTAGGTTCATAGTACCAAATAAACCACGCAAATATCACCAACAATTCATCTCACCAAATGAAAACTATAAAAGAAAAAAATGCACATTTACAACACCAACGACCAACTCTTCCAAAAATGTAAAACTATTTACTTACTTTATTAACAGAAACTGGATGATAGAAAACCAAACTAGGTGGAGGCCATGTCCACCACACTCCCCAATGCGGGGGGCTGCACCACCCAAACTATATATACAAACTATGGGATCGCACAACTGTGGAGAAAAGGGCATATACCTTTTACTTACCTTAAAGTACTGTACACATTGCCATTTGATATTTTGAAATTCAGCATTGTAAGCTTTCAGTATAATGAAACTCATTCAAATGAGTTTTCAGTATTTTGAAAATTAGAGATTGTGGTGTCAGTCAAATGAATTTCAGTATTTTGAGATGTTCTTCATGTAAAGTAAACCCACATATATATATATATATATATATATATATATATATATATATATATATATATATACACACACACACACTTAATTTCACTGAAAACACACTTCACTGAAACTCATTTCATTGACAGCTCATTTCACTGAAAATCAGTTGCCTGTGCACAATTCATTGGCTTGCATCACTGAAAACTCATTTGACTGAAACTCATTTTAGATTTGAAAATTATTATGCCGTTCACCCCATTGTGGTGCAATCCTGGGTTAGTATATATGTTAAGGGGAGCTGGCCCCCCCACACACACACACACACACATTGGGGGTGTAGACCCCCAACACACACAGTTGGTTAGATTTATGTATTATCTTCTGGAAAAGAGTTATTTATTCAACATGTAATTATCCATATGGTTTCCAATGTTTAAATAGGTGGGTGGTACACACACACCCCTAATGTGGGGGCTGTGCCCCCTACCTTACTGTATACTAACTCCTGGATCGCTTTTCAGTGGTGGAGACAGGGTATATACCTTTCAATGAAATGAGTTTCAGTCAATGGTTTTCACTTAAGTGAGCTTTTTAGTGAATTGTGCTCAGGCAACTGGTCTTCCGTGAAATAAGCTTTCAGTTAATGACCCGAATCACCTAGAGCCATATTTTTACACCGATCGCCGAGCTAAATTAGCCCCCGCTGCCACAGCATGCATGATTTGTGATCCGTGTTCTCTATCTTGAGGATACTCGCACCACAATAGATGATGGCGGTTGGTCTTTACAACTCTTCCCCCCCATTGGGCACCATGTCTTGGAGTCTACTGCTGCTGCTACAGCTCCATACATTGTAGTGAGTTTGAGATGGAAACACTCAGCATGTTTTTTCGAACATGGGAGAAACCCCATGGAGATACAGAAGAACATACAAACTCCAAACAGGCATTAGTTGGAGGTCATGATTGAACCTTGTGCATTGGGCGGGCCTTAACCACTAAGCCATGTGAAACAGCCTACAGTGAGAGAGAGTAGAAGGGCCCAGCTTAAGTGGTAAGAGCAGCACTAAGGAAAATGAAGTCAGGAAGCATGGCAGGCTCAGATGAGGTCACAGAAGATATGATAAGATGATGCTGGGTGAGCTAGGGAGAAATGACTCCTGAGGGTACTAATTGCAGTGTGGAGAGAAAGTGCGTATTCAGATAACTGGAGGAATAAGCATACTCGTGCCAGTGTACAAGAACAAAGGGGACATCACAACTTTGGACAGTACAGAGGTACTACAATGAATTTAGTTTGGTGTTCTTATTCAATTTGAGTCCTTACACTTGGGAGTCCTTCTCGGCCCGATATCGTCAAGGACTGACATCAGGCGCAGGGTACAAATCATGACCGCGCATATCCTCAGTCTTTGCGCATGGTCGATGCAGAAGCAGCGTGCCGTGCGTCTGAAATTTATTTCAGACCGAAAAGTTAGACGTGGAATTTTGTTTTTCTTGCCTCAGTGGTTTACGGATGTCAGAAAAGTGAATAACTGTATTTCTGGGAAACAGATATGGATTCTTTTGGTATCCTTGTTGGTGGCTTTTGTTTCTATTAAAATTTGAGGTTGTTGGCGGTATTTGAAGCGGTGATATGCCGCCGTCCGCGCTCGAAGCCAAGGAAAAAGCTAAGCCGGAGAGTCGCGCCGGTTTTAGTCGGGGAGCCGTGGTTCCAGGTTCTGGTCCCAGGGGAGTGCGGAGGGCCTCTCAGGAGGCGTCCTAGGGGTTCGTTCTGTTCCCCTTCCAGGGTAGGCCTCCTTCTGTTTCCAAGTTCTCCAGGGCGGCCAGGTAGCTTATGGTTATCAGTTTTGATCTTGAAGAAGCTATGCTTAAAAGAGAAGTTTGAACTTGATTGAGTTTGCCGAGCTAGGTCCTGAGTTGGAGTTTTCCTTATTCGATCTTGAAGATTCTACTCCTTTTCTTTCTTGGGATTTCTCTCTCTTCTTCCAGGATTTTTTTTCAGGACTCTTATTCCAGAGGGGATTTTGTGGAAGCAGGCTTTCTATTCCGGAAGGTTGGGAATTTTTGCAAGGCTTCTTACTCCTGTTCTGTGTTGTGAAGATGGTTTCAGGGTTCCTTAATCCTATTCTTTTCGTCCTGTAAACGAAGTTTAGT
>NC_056726.1:445268799-445271299 GCF_019279795.1 Protopterus annectens
ATTCTAACAGACAACACAACTGTCATGTGGTACATCAACAAGCAAGCGCGAACACATTCTTATCCTCTATGCAGGCAAGCAATGATTTTGTGGGAGACTGCTCTCAGTTTACAGCTAAATCTTCAGGCAAGGTTTCTGCCGGGAGCACAGAACTCCTTAGCAGATGTGTTGAGCAGATTTAATTATGGATCCCCACGAGTGGAAATTGGATCCTCATGTATTTCAGAAATTGACAGTGTTCTGGGGAACTCCAGACATAGATCTGTTCGCTTCTCCACTAAACCACCAGCTGCCAAAGTTTTGCACGAAAAGGTTTCATCCCACAGCTTGGAAAGTGGATGCTCTTTCTTTCAATTGGAGCAATCTTCATGTGTATGCCTTTCCCCCTCTGCCTCTCCTCCCAAAGGTACTTCTAAAGGTCAGACAGGACAAGCCAAAGATGATTTTAATAGCTCCAGATTGGCCTCGACAGCACTGGTACCCATTACTGAGAAGTCTGGTACGGGAGCCTCCATGGCCTTTGCCTTCGATTCCACACCTGTTGTCTCAGGAGAACAGTCATTTACTCAATGTCAAGCTTCACTCTCTTCACCTAACAGCCTGGCATATTCTGTTTTGAACCATAGAGGGTCTCAACTTCCACAGCAAGTTTTGAATGTTATTTTGGAAGCTAGAAGGCCTAGTACAAGAAAAGTGTACGCAGATAAATGGAAGAGATTTTTATTTTGGAGTGCAGCAAAGGATTTTGATGTGTCTGAGCCTAATTTAAGTGTGGCTCTTCAATATCTTACTGAGTTACTGGACAAAGGTTTGTCCTTCTCTTCTATTAAGGTTCATGCTGCAGCAATTTCTGCTCACTATGACTGTGACCCACCATTGTTTTCTCATCCTTTGTTCAAGCAATTTCTTAGAGGGGCAGAGAATATAAGACCCCCACGTAGAGCTCCTACTCCTGCTTGGGATCTCAATTTTGTGTTGGAGAAACTCACTCTACAACCTTTTGAGCCTGCAGCTACTACCGAGTTGAAATATTTATCATGGAAGACTGCTTTTTTGTTGGCCATTACCTCTGCAAGAAGGGTTTCTGAATTGCAGGCCCTTATGGCGGTTGAGCCTTTCTTAATTTTCCATAAGGATAGGGTATCTTTACGTACTAATCCTTCCTTTATGCCTAAAGTGGTTTGTAGTGTGGCTTTAAACCAAACTATTCATTTGCCTACTTTTTATGCAAATCCCCAAAATAAAGGGGAAAAGATTTTGCACACTTTAGATGTACACAGGCAGTTGCGATATTATTTGAGCAGAACTAAAGGGTTCAGGCAGTCAGGCAGTCTCAGCAGTTATTTGTTTCTTTTGCTTTGAGTTCTCAGGGCAAGCCTGTGTCAAAACAAACTATTTCTAAGTGGATTGGGTTTTGCATTGCTTTCTGTTATTCCCATCATGGCAAGGAGATTCCAGCTGGGATTAGGCCTCATTCCACTAGGGCTACTGCCACTTGACAGCTTTTAAGGGGGTGGCAACTAAAGATATTTTGGAGGCAGCTACTTGGAGTTCAGTGCATACTTTCTCTAAGCATTATCACCTTCCACTTTACTCTAAATCTAGGGCTGGTTTTGCCACTGCTATTTTACAGGGCATTTTGGCAGCTCCTGCTTCTTTATAGTTTTGCCATCCTCCCTTACCTCTGCTTTGGGATTCTACCCAAGTGTAAGGACTGCAGCAATGTGAGATGAAGAACATAGTACAGTTTTGTACCTACCATAAATGTAGATGTTCAAGATCCACATTGCTGCAGTCCAATTTACCTCCTCCTTCCCTCTGTAGTTAGAGGCGGTTGTGTGGGTTGGATTGTACATATTGTGTATATTGTATATATTGTACATATTGTTAGTGCAAGGGTGGTTGGTTGGTTGTTTGCTGTCTTTTGGTTTTGACCTTTCTTTTTAGGGTCTTCTGACATCTGGGGCAAGAAAAGACTGAGGATATGACGTCGGTCATGCGCATTTGTATCCTGACGTCCTGATGTCAGTCTAATGCGCCTTGACCGACGTCAGCCTTATACTTTGATATTCGGGCCGACCGAGGACAGCGGACTACCCAAGTGTAAGGACTGCAGCAATGTGGATCTTCGAACATCTACATTTATGGTAGGTACAAAACTGTACTTTTTCGGTCATGTAAAGTAAACCCACCTATATATATACATATATATATATATATATATATATATATATATATATATATGCACACACTTAATTTCACTGAAAACACACTTCACTGAAACTCATTTCATTGAAAGCTCATTCCACTGAAAATCAGTTGCCTGTGCACAATTCATTGAAAGCTTGTATCACTGAAAACTCATTTGACTGAAACTCATTTCGTTGAAAGGTGTATGCCGTTCCCCATTGTAGTGCAATCCTGGAGTTAGTATATATGTTAAGGGGGAGCACAGCCCCCCCACACACACACACACATTGGGGGGTGTAGACCCCAACAC
>NC_056726.1:445276299-445338799 GCF_019279795.1 Protopterus annectens
TGTTAAGGCATAGGCATACATACATTAATGGGGTCTGAATGGAGAGTTGATAAATCACTACGCAAAGAAAAGTATTATTGCTGAAATTGAATTCATCTTCAAGTTTCATTGAGTATGTTCAGAAGGTGGACCCTGTTTTTCACAAAATCTCACCAAGGTGACACTGATATATAGATGATATTTTATATAGCATAGTTATGGACAGAAGTAGGTTAAAACATAAAAAAGATAGCTGGGTGCACAAGACCCTGGATAAAAAAATACCCAATCCTGGTAGGTGCACTGGTGTCAGGATTGGAAAAAAATGGCAGTGTATAATCCTCAAGACACGGAAACATTCCTACAATGGGGCTAGTCCAGGCCCAGGGGGAGAATGGTCCCTGTGTTTTAGAAGGAAGTAGTAGTCCAAAAAAAAAAATCACAAAAATTGATAGGCCAACAAAGAGACATAAAGACAATAGAATGAACTGTTGAGTATAAGAAATAAATTATGCACTGTTAGTATTATGCAAGAAGCCTAGACTTTGCAGAGAGAAAATATACAAAAAGATTGCTAGATAAATTACAGGAAAAAACATGCTTTCACAAGAAAAACTGTCCAAAGCTTGAAATAAAAAATTGTCTTCGTTAATGCAACAGATTTATGAGAAACATTATGTAGACCAAGAAACCTTGGACCATTTGGAAAAAGAAGCGACTGAGAAAGTACAAAAATATAAAGAACAAAATGTAGAGACATTTGAAAGTTATAAAAAAGAAATAAAGATATGGGAAAGAAAGAGAGATCTAATATGGTGCAGTAGTTACGTTGAAAAAGCCAAATTAATCAACACAAAAAAGCAGCCCCAAAGATATTTGAAGAGAAAAACAGGGAAATGCATCCAGATATGGAAAATTTCATAATAAAGAAAATAAGGTCACAGAGAATGTAGAACAGAAGATTAATAAAATAGAAGTTGAAGTTATGGAATACCTGCAAAGTGAAGGATTTAGTATAGATTATTTAACTGATAACATCACAGCAGGAAAGAGCAATGGATCCCCAAATTTAGGAGAAACCAGTGGAGCAGGAAACATCTGATCATTTGCCATATGAAGATACTTTGGAGCCTTTTGTAGGAAACCAGTGCAAACATTCAGTTGGAGTTGCACAGCAAGGGAAGGAATAGGAAGCTTTGGCAACTCTGACGCAGTCAGTGTTGTGGGGTGATAGGCCAGTCAGTTCCCCTATGAAAGAGCAACAGATGACAGAGGGTGAAACTGAAAAGAATGTGGCACAGGAAAATGCTGCAGAACTTTCTATAGAATGCCCACAGGAAATGGTGAACACAGAATGTGCCCTCAGTTTAGAAAATGATCAAAGAGAAGACTTGCTTGACTTCTTAGAGATCAATGAAAGAAATAGACTACAGAAAGTCAATAAAACCCAAAAAGTTAGAAGTTTAATAAAACAAATGAACACAGTAATTAGGACTTTTCATAGAGATTTGTGAGATTTAACAAAAGTAAATTGGGTATATTACTGTGCAGCTAAATTAATAACAGATAAGGTATTACCACAAAAACACAAGGTAGTAAGGGAAAGGAAGGGGAGAAATCAAATGCCTTCATGGAGGTATCGAATAGAGAAAACTCTAAAGCAGTTAAGACAAGAAGTTTCACTGTTACAAGAGCATAGAAGAGGGGAGAGATCATCAAAAACACTCAAAGATAGACGTGGTAATAGCAATGCACAATATCAAAACAGATCAGGATCTGTCATGCACTATCTACTAAAAATATCGGCACAGGCAGAAAAATGTAGAAGATATGCAGATAAATATAAAAGAAAAGTACAAAATAACTAATTTATTGATGACCCAAAAAAGTTTTACATAGAATTGGAAAACAAGGCAAAAAGAATTGAAACTCCACTTTAAAAAGAAGAAATAAATGCATTTTGGAGATATGTCTATGAAGATCCTGTGGAACATAACAAAGACGCTAAATGGATAGAAGAAGTAAAAGAAAGACAGGATATGAAATGGGATGAAGTAACGGCCAGAGAGATTGAACCAAAGTTAAGGAAAGCTCTTAACTGGAAAACCCCAGGCCCAGATGCAGTACCTAATCCCTGGTTAAATGTATTAACATCTTTACATGACGATTTAGCTATGAGTAAGAACTATTTATATGCACACCCTAAACAGACACCACCCTAGCTCACAACAGAAAAAACATTACTCCTCCTTAAGAACGAACCTGCAAGCTACCCTAAAAACTATAGACCAACAACTCGATGATGTATAAACTGTACACTGGAACTGATGCAGACAAAGTTTATAGTCATTTAGAACAAAACTCAATTATGGCAAGAGAATACAAGGGTAATAAAAGAAAGTCATATGGAACAAATGATCATTTGTTGTTAAATAAGGTTAGAGTGGAGAACTATAAAAAGGGGAGGAGTCTGAGTATGGCATGGATAGACTACAGAAAAGCATTTGACAGTATCCCACATTCAAGGATAAAAGAGTGCTTAAAAATGTGTAAGATACACCCTACACTGATTAGTTACATTGTAGCGACCATGAAATAGTTGCAAACCACTTTGCAATTAAGCCATGGTACAGGACAAATTAATATTACAGGGATAAAAATTCAAAAGGGTATGTTCCAGTGTGACTGCCTATTGCTGCTGTTTTTTTGTCTTTTCCTTAACCCATTAAGCTGTCTACTTAACAGATTGGGTCATGGCTACAATTTGACTCCCAGAGGACAACAAAGTGTAAAGGCTTTTCATCTTCTTTTTGTAGGTGATTTTAAAACTATATAGTTCATCTGATGAAGAACCGAAATCATAATAACAAGTGGTGAAAACTGTTTCAGATATATCATTTGGTCTTGATAAATATGCAAAAGCAACCTTTAATGCAGGAAAGCTGCAGCACCAAGAAAACATCAGTTTGGGATAGGAATGTGATATAAAAGAATTTGACCAAGAGGGACTGTATAAATATTTGGCAATCGATGAAGGATCAAAAATAAAACATGAACAAATGTGAATAAAATATAGTAAGGAATATTTTACAAGACTTAAATTAATACAGAAAACAGCATTGACATCTAGGAACAAAGCTCAAGCAATAAACCAATTTGCTCTTCCTGTCCTTATTTACAGTTTTGGAGTAATTGACTGGCCCGAAAAGGTGTTGGATAGGCTGGACAGGAAAACAAGAAGGATGCTTCGTGCTCATCAGATGATTTATAAAAATCAGTGCATACCAAGACTAGATATTCCCCATTCTGGAGGTGGTGTGGGCCTCCTCGAAATCGATTACATGTATAGATCTGCAATCGTGGGACAGCATACATATCTGTTGACCTCAGAAGACCCAAACATAGTGAAAGTTCTGAAACATGAGGAGAATAAGTATAAGATGACTTCCATGCTTAGTTTAGGAGAAGCGTATCAGCATGAAGCGGGAATGGAAATCAAACCAGAAGTAGAGGAAAAATGAGGCAGCAACTGAATGTACCAGAAAACAAAAGAAATAATATAAGGTAAGGATCAGATGAGAAGCAAAGAAATATGAAAAATGCATAAATATAGTTGCAAGTATAGAAAAAGCTTGAATCTTGGACAACCTCATATTGATCAGGATCGAATGCAAGAATGGTTAAGGAGAGGTGAATTTAAACCAAAAGACGAAAGGTCAGTATTGGCAGCCAAAGTTAGTGGATTTAAGTAAACGCTGGTTTACAAAGTCCATTCAACTTGTGGGAGAAACAGACACATGTAGATTTTGTAAAATGGAATTGGAAACTATCTCACATCTTGTTGCTGGTTGTGATATACTAATGGAAGAAGTACTGTATACTGAAAGGCATAATAATGTGACAAGACTGTTGCACTGGGGATTGTCCAAGCATTGTAATATTGGAGTAGCTAAAAATACTGGAAACATGAGCCACAAAGCATTATAGAAAATTATGAAGTTTATATTACATGGGATCACACACAACGAACAGTTCAAAAAATAGATGCGAAAAAAACAGATATAGTAGTCCATGAAAAGAAGACAAGATTAGCATTGATCATTGAAATTGCTTCACCCAGTGACTACAGTCTCTTACATACAGAGGGAGAGATACAAAGTCGTAAAATACCAGGATTTGTAGGTAGAAATGAGGGCAGTGTGGAAAAAGGGTACCCAGGCATGTCCAATAGAGGTAGGAGCAACAGGTCTGATAAAAAAAAGAATTTAAAATCGTACTTTGGTATATCGATGCATGTAATTACATATGAATTGTAGAAGGAATCCTTACTGGGCACATTGAGGGTACTGCGAAGAACACTTCTGGCTAACATCAAAGATTGAAACAGTACTAATTTCATGAACTTTAATCATACTTTGACTTAGGAATGGGGTCCATTTCCGTCATGATATTATAAACCCAAAAGACTTGGAAAATTTTAAAATAAATAAATAAATGAATAAATAAGATGAAAAACAACCATATTAACATTTTTTCATTTACATACATTAGACATGCCACAAATGTTTTCTTTTTTTAAATATGTATTTTATTTTGCATCTGTCACTGAGTCCAGCATTACATAAATTGCTCAATACCTGCCCTCCATTATATCTCACTCCTCCAACTGAACATTAGTTTGCATGTATTATTCCTACAAATTCTTTTCATTTCTATGTAATTTGCTCCATCCCTTTTCTAAAGACCCCGTCTCAGGTTATTTTATCTCTTTTAGAATGTACAGTATTTCAAATAGAGTTGATTTAGATTTTGATTTCCATTTTAGTTATTGCTTTTTTAGCAGCATGTATAATTAAAACTTAATGAGGCCTAAATATGCCAAGGAAATTCAGATCCTGTGTCCCAGCTCAGAAAAAAAAAATCATTTTCTTAGTTATAACTGTTTGATCTCACAATATTTCTGTAGTCTGTAGAGAATTTTTTAAATTTGCTAGTGTATTACACTTGCAAAAAACATGATGTTCTGTAGTCCTACCTCGCCTTCATTCTTACATATGAGATCGGAGCCGATCCTGTGCTCTGACTCGGCCTGTTTACAAGCTGGAAGTCTTCTAGTTGGCTCGTGGCTAGGTAGGTATCCCATGGTGCACCAGTACAATCTCCAGATCTTGTTTGCTTTGTCAACAAGTTTGTTTGTGCTTCTCTTTGGCTCTGCCTAAGTTTTGCATTTATTCAAAATTTACTCAAATTTTTTTAGACTGTTTTAGTCAAAACTATTATTATATCATTGTTTAGTCATAGTTAACGTAGTTTGCAATTTAGAATAGTTAGTCGTTATAATTGCACCATTTGTGTGCAATCTCTTGGTACATTGGCCTCGTGGCCATATAGTATTGGTATCCTGTATGCTGGCTTTCGTGTTTATTAATAGAGTTAGTATTTGTCTGCGCCTTTTGCTCTCAGTCAGGCTGTGTGTTGTTCTAGGCATAAGTCAGTTTTTTGCGGATTCCTGCTTGCTAAATTGTTCCCGATGTTAACAGAACAAGGTTCTGTTTTATTTCCTTAGTCATAAGTCTGAGTTTTTTGCAGATTCCTGCTTGCTACATTGGTTAGTATTATTAAGAGAATGAAGTTCTGTTTCCTTGTTGAGTATTTTGATAGTTTACACTTATTCCTGCTTGAGTGTGTGACTTCTCTGCTTATTGCAACTTTCCCTAGGTCTGTTTTAGTTAGAAGACCTAGTTTTTCCGTTTCCTTTCCTGCCCGGGCTAGGCCCGTTTAAGTTAGAGGACCTAGTCCTCATGCTGTCTTTCTCTTTCCTGCAGGGCTAGGCCCGTTTAAATTAGAGGACGTAGTCCTCTCCCTTTGTGTGTGTGTGTGTGTGTGTGTGCGTGTGTGTGTGTGTGTGTGTGTGTGTGTGTGTGTGTGTCTGTGTTTTCATCTCTGTGAGAATGCCTTAAGAAAGTAAGGACCATAAGCCATCTGGCTTTAAGAAATGTATTAAATGCTCACAGAAGATGTCTGTAACGGATGGCCACAGTAACTGCGTTTACTGTTTGGGGGCCATCCATTTACAGGAAACTTGCCTATTTTGCCACTCTTTCGGTGTTACGGTGTTGCAAGAAAGGAAAAATAAGCTCATCCTAAAAGGTCTTCTTAAACCTTCCTTTCAGGAAGATATGGCTAGCTCTTCCTCCTCTTCTAGATCTCAGGGATCTAAAAAGGAAAAGTCTAAGTCCTCTAAGAGGCCCTCCATGGCAGTGGCTGATGTTTCGGAGCCACCTCTTACAATCACTAAATCGGACAAGTCCACTGTCTCATCGGCTCCACAGAGATCGTTGCCGCTTGAGAGCAGTAATGTGGTTACAGGGTCGGCCCCCAGTAGCTCGGTGCCAACCGCTGAGTGTATCTCACGGAGCCGGTCTGTGGATCCTCTACCAGTCTTCCCTATATTGAAGTCGCCGATACTGCAGAGATCCCGCTCTCCTACTCTGTCCTCCAGGTCTTCCAGGAATTTATCGGAAGAAGATGTGGAGAGGGTAGTGCTGCGACCTTTGAAGTCTTCTGCTTTACTTAAATTATTGTTGGCTCCGACCCAGTCGGTTCCAGCGCCACTTGAGTCCGTTGAGCCCCCTTCAGTCATTCCTCCTCTGAGCCATGCTGGTCTTTCGGAGCGGGAGTGTTTGGTACCACTGGTGGAACTGTTAGCACCAGCTCCCCCTGTGGATGTTTCGGAGCCGAGTTCCGCTCCAACGCTCTCTGTGCCGTCCGTGGTGTCTAGGAGCCAAAGCTTCCCAGTCGGCCCTGACAGGGATGCCTGGAACTGAACCTCTTCTGTTCAGAGTCTTCCTCTCAGCACGTCGGTGAGGGTAAGTTCAGATCCTATGTCTATCTCGGAGCTGATGACTCTGGCGCCTATGGAATCCTTGGAGCTGGGGAGGTCTCCATTCAAGATGATGAGGAGTGTGCTGTCCCGATATTCAGCTCCTACCAGGGGTACCAACACTCTTCCCCCTAAGGCACCTACTTATGTCTCAGCTCCTACTCTCTCTGTGAACAGCAGAGATCCTCACCCTCAGGAGCCATCGGCTGGTGGCCCCCACTCTCCTGAGACCTCCCCGGAATATCCTTCTGAGGAGCCCCAACAGAAGAGGACATGTAAGAGGAAGCATGTAGACTCCCAGGATGAGTCTCTGACCTCTGACACTGACCTCGAGGAGTCAGAAGGATCCCCCAAGTCATCCTCTGATGATGTCTCCTTCGTAGACATCCTGGAAATCCTTAAACAGAGGTACGGCTGGCCCACTGTCACCCCTTCTGATGAGGAGTCAGTGTACCTGAAGGCTTTCTGGTCTCAACCTTCAGCCTCTTGGGTGTCTCCAGCCTTCGACGAACTGATGGAGCTAGTTAGTTGAAAGGTGTGGGATACTCCTGATGCCATGGAGCCAGTCCCCAGGAGACTGAATAAGTTTCTTTCTGCACCCCCAGAAAAGGATTTTTGTGTAAAGGTGTTCCCGTAAATGCCATGGTGGTGGCGGTGGCGGCCACTAAGAAGGAGCTAGCTGAGACTTCTTCTTCTGTCCATCCGCTGAATAAGGAGTCTCGAACAATGGAAAGATACGGGAAGCATATCTTCTCTTCAGCGGCATTTACCCTTAGATCACTGAACTACCTTACTCACTTCACGAGGCTTCAGAGAGATCTCCTTAAAGAATTAGGAGATTCTCTACAAGATACATGTACTGAGGGAGTCCCTGACAAGGTGTCTGCCCAGTTGCCCACCTTGAACTCTTATTTGTATGCAGTCGATGGAGCGAGTAGTGCAGCGGGTTCAGGAATTTCCCTAAGGCGTCATTCCTGGATGCGTTTGTGTAACTTTGCGGAACCGTTCATGTCTACCTTTAACAACGCCCCCTTTGACGGTTCCTCATTGTTTGGATCCAAGGTAAAGGACACCCTCACCCGGTGCGAGCAAGAAGGAAAAACACACTCTGCTGTGGGATTACGTTTTACTGCTCCCTCTAGACCATATCCTAAGGGTCAGAGGGGCGGTAAAATGTGGTTCAAGAAGTCCCAGCAGTTTTTCCAGGATGCACAGGGTGACTCCTCCTTCAGAGGCAGAGGAGGAGGAGGAAATGGTAGACTTCGCCCTAGAGGCAGGGGCGGTCCGCAAAACTAGGGAGGTCACAATTCCTTTTGGGGCCGGCCTTACCAGCGTTCCTGATGTGGGGCCTGACTGTGCTTCTCTGGGGACAGTCAGGGGTCACATTTCTTTGTATCCAGAAACCTGGCTGGGTATCACTCAAGACAAGTGGGTACAAAGAATTATTGCCAGAGGTTATGTCATACCCTTTTCTCTTCCACCTTTTGTTCCCAGAAGGATCCCAGATGTTCCACCCAATCACAGGGATCAGGCAGCTGCGGAGGTCAACAAGTTGCTGTCAAAAAGAGTCATCCAAACTGTCCCAGCAGACCAAATAGGATCCGGAACATACTCCAGATTTTTTTTAGTGCTGAAACTTACAGGGGACTGGAGGCCCATCTTGGACCTCAACAGATTAAACGAATCAGTAAAGGAGGACAAGTTCCGGATGGTGACACTGCAGTCTGTATTCCCGTTATTAGGGAAGGACAATTGGATGTGCTCAGTTGATCCCCAAGATGGCTACTACCACATAAAAATGGACAGGGCATCGAGGAGTCATCTACGCTTCTGGCTGGGAGCCAGTCATTACCAATTTTGTGCTCTGCCCTTTGGTTTCACTACAGCCCCCAGGGTGATCACCAAGTGTATGGCGGTAGTGACAGCTCACCTGAGATGTCGAGGATTCCAGGTGTTTCCGTATCTGGACGACTGGCTCTTGACTGCCCCCACCAGGCATCTACTTCTTCAGACCAGGGATGCTATCATTCATCTTTGTGCCCAACTGGGAATTTCTATAAACTGGGAAAAATTTACCTTATGGCCTTCTCAATCTGTGATTTTTACAGGCGCAGAGATAGACACAGTAGACATGTTGGCTCATCTTCTTGTAGAAAGGGTGCAGAATCTGGTTCTTCAAATTCAGCGTTTTCTCCCCTTACAAAAGGTCAAAGCCAAGACTATTCTGCAGCTTCTAGGGACTATGGCTTCCACCATATTACTAGTGCCACTAGCCAGACTACACATGAGGATTCTTCAGTGGCTCCTGTCGTCCCACTGGTCTTTTCAGCACCTGCCATTATCTCATCACATTCTACTGACAGACTCTTGCAAGAGGGACCTTCTTTTGTGGACTCTGCCCAATCAGTTAACCACAGGCACTTCATTTGTTCCTCCCCAACCTGTTGCCACTGTGACCACGAATGCCTCACAGATAGGGGGGGGGCATTATCTAGGTAGGACTGTCCAAGGCACATGGCAAGATCACGAGGCTCACCTGCATATCAACATTCTAGAGATGAGGGCGGTGATCCTGGCGTTGCAAGCACTTCATGACCTTCTGCCTCTGGGGATTATTGCATTACAGTCAGACATGTCGGTAGTATGGTATATCAACAAACAGGGCGGAACCAGATCTTACCCACTCTGTCGAGAGGCCGTTCGAGTTTGGAAATGGGTAATATCTTCCCAGCATTTTCTGGTGGCTGCGCACATTCCGTGGACAAACAACATGATAGCCGACAAGCTCAGCCGGGCAATCCTGATGCCTCACGAGTGGTCTCTGAAACAGGAAACAGTGGAACAGATTTTCCGCAGATGTGGACAGCCTTGCTGCGATCTCTTTGCCAGTTCAATCAATGCCAAATGCAGCAGCTACTTCTCTCATCCCCCCTCCGGGGGAGTCACCGAGAGACGCACTTGTTCACGATTGGCCCCTGGGTCTCCTTTATGCTTTTTCTCCCATTCCCAAGGTTATTCAGAAAGCGAAACAGCTGGGAAGCAAACTGATCCTCATTGCTCCTTACTGGCCTCGTCAGGTTTGGTTCCCTTTCCTCGGGCCTCTTCTCCTAGATGATCCTTGGATTCTGGACCCAGTTCCAGACCTGTTGACTCGCATATCAGGTTTGCTTCACCCCTTCTTACACATCCTCAATTTGACAGCATAACTGCTCCAGTTCCATCCCTAGTCACTCATATCTTTACGTCTTCTCATAAACCTTCCACCAGGAGACTTTATTCCAGCAAATGGAGAAAATTCTCTATCTGGGCAGAAAAAAATGAATGTTGACCCTTACATTGCCTCCATCCTAGTGGTTTTGGAATTCCTGTCTCAGCTTTTTCTCCAGGGATCAGCGGCTGCCACTGTCAGAGTTCAGTTGGCAGCGATTTTAAATTTTCATCTAGGCTTTCAAGATTCTAATCTGATGTCACATAGGCTGTGCAAAACTTTCCTTAAAGATGTTACCTTGTTAAGACCCCCCTTTCAAGAACCTGTTGACTCATAGGGTTTAAATTTTGTCTTATCCAAATTAACTTCTCCCCTTTGAGCCCTTCTCAGTCATCCCCTTTGAAATTCCTGTCTTGGAAGACTTTGTTTCTGGTGGCTATCACGTCAGCCAGACGGGTGTCAGAGTTACAAGCATTGTCTGCGAAACCCCCTTACCTTATTTTTCACAAAGACAGGGTGTCACTTTGTACTAATCCTTCCTTTGTCCCCAAGGTCTGTTCCCATGCCACCTTGAATTGATCCATAGAACTTCCAGTGTTCTTTCCTAATCATGTCAACGCAGCTCAGTACAGATTTCAATTACGTCTATGGACATCCATGAACAAAGGAAATCAGGAAATCAGATCTTATTTATTTCCTTTTCCGAATCTAGGTCAGGCTTACCAGTTTCCAAAGTAACACACTCTAATTGGATTTCTAGCTGTATAGCTTACGTTTACAACTCTGAGGGTAGACCTTTACCCTTTAAAATCAAGGCTCATTCTACCAGATCTCAGTCTACCTCTGCAGCCTTTCAAGCCAGGGTCCCACTTGATAATATTTGTGCAGCAGCAACATGGGCTACCCCTCACACTTTTATTACTCATTACAAATTGGATTTAACCTCCAGGTGTAGAGCATCTTTTGGTTCCATGATACTCAGGAGTATTTTTCCTTGAGCCACCCAAGCATAAGGCACTAGGGACGCTGTCCCATATGTAAGAATGAAGGCGAGACAGGACTACAGAACATAAAGAAGTTATGTACTCACCATAATGTTCCATGTTTGTAGTCCATCTCGCACTTCATTCTTACGAACCAACCCTCCTACCCCCATCCTGGAAGTACCTGGAGACAGAGAAATATTATTATATTATTTTATGGAGACCATTTAGTATTGGCATCTTTTGTATATTTGTTATTATCTCTCCTAGTTAGCAGCAAACAAGATCTGGGGGTTGTAATGGTGCACCATGGGATACCTACCTAGCCACAAGCCAACTAGAAGACTTCCAGCTTGTAAATAGGCCAAGTCTGAATAGAGGATCGGCTCCGATCCCATATGTAAGAATGAAGTGCGAGATCGACTACAAACTTGGAACGTTATGGTGAGTACATAACTTCTTTTTTTAAGTTACATTTTTCTTCCCCATCACACCTCCATCATTTTCTTTTCTTTGAAGTCTGCTTGGGGCATAAAAATACCAATGCAAGCACTTCCAATCAAATATCCGTAACCTTTTGGAGTTTGTTGAATACTTGGGAACACTATGCATGTCCTCCCTTTGTTCTTTTGTAATTTTTTTTCCCAATCCCTCTTTCCAGCCTTTTCTAACCTCCTCTAGCAGACTCATTTAGTTGCCATGCAGTATTTCATATGTACCAAGAATTATCCCATTTATCAAAGCAGCTTCTGTGCTGCATTCATCTAAAAACTGTACCAGAGTAGGTCTTTCACTTAGGAATCCCCATCCCTTTCTATTTGCCTATACTCTGATATCAATTCCTGGTAGTGAAGGCAGTCTCTAACCTGCAGTCCATACTTATTCTTGGCATTATTCCACTCTGTTACCTTTTTCTCTCTAGTTATTTGCTCCCACTACTTTGGTTCCTTTCCCAGTTTTCCTTCACCAAATTCCAGCCACATTTTGTCTAGTTTCTGTATCCTATTTGCAGTTATCTCTATTGGCTTAACCAATTTGTGTGTAGGTAGTCAAAGAAAGGCTATAGCCATAATTATCTTCATTAATTTTGTATCCTGGAAAGACTTGAAACTATCTGAAAATGTCCCAGATCACTAAAATGTCATTTTCTGGATTCATCAAGTGCAAAATAATGTTGTCTGCAAATAATACCAACCTTTTCTGATTGCCATACCAGTTATAGCCTTACATTTCTGAGTCCCTTGTTTTCTTTGCCAGTGGCTCTAAATGTAGAAGGTAAACATGGAAAAGTAATAGAGTGGAATAAGGCTAAACAGAAGTTTGCACTAAGGTTAAAGATTACCTTCCCTACCAGAGACTGAAATCAGTGTATAGGCAAAGAGAATGGAATATGGGAGTCCTGAGTGAGAGACCAGTTCTAGTATAGTTTTAGTTGAGTTTAGAACAGAAGCTGCTGTTAAAGGGATATTTAGTAGGGCTTATAAAATATTTCATGATAACTATAGTAATCAATAAGAGGAGATTAGGAAAGTCTTGGAAGAGAGACTGGAAAATCAGTTTACATTGAAACAGTGGAAAGAGTTATGCTTGCATTCCCCCCACATATGCAGCAAAACTCCAGAAGGTTTAGGATTGTTTGCTTGGAAATGGTTGCATAGGTATTTTTTTTGCTCCAAGCAGACTTTAAATAATTTTTCCTCAGGTAGATAGTAAATGGTGGTAGGATGGGAAAGAGAGAGGTAACCGAAAACATGTTTTTTGGGAGTGTGTTGAGTTGGTAGATTTTAAAAGTACACTGCAGAGTACTCTGTCAGAAATAATTGTGGGAGCAAATTTCTGTAACTAAAGAAATGATTGTTTTGAACTGCTTAGGCAATTGGATGAAAATCTAAACCAACTGTAATTGAAGTACTGAATTTTGTTGATGAGATAAAAAAAAACTGGAGATGAGATATTTAGATAAGGGAAGGAGCAAATTGCATAAAAATGGAAATCGTGGGAACAATGCATGTAGAATAATGTTCAGAAGGAGGTGTAAGTGAAGCAGAAATTGTGCAGTATATGTAATGATGAAGTGTATGACAGCTGATATACAGAAATAAAACACATATGCAGTGTGTAATGCATTACAAACATTATTATGGCTTGTGTTGTTTTCTGTTATGTGTGCCTGTATCTTTACTGATAATTTAGTCTTTAAGAATAAATGGTATACCATCTGTCATTTTCATACTCCTTCCCATGTAATGAGGGAAGTGCTTTTCTACATAGCATTTGCTGATGGCAACACTGCTGTTTGTTAATACCATTTTGCTGATCCTTGGAGTGTTTTTTTGTTTAAAGCCAATTATTGTGTTATGTAGGCCTCACTGCTTCACTTCTTTCTTTGTTGCACATGTAATTTAATACTGTGTCTTAGGCTGGGCACCTTGGAGTAAAGGAAAAATATGAGTTACCCAGTCAGAATATAAGTCTTCCCATTTCTCTGATTTGTGCATCCTTGAAGGTAGAATCCTAGTGGTCAATGATTTGAGGACAGAACACTCACATTGGCTGGAGCGGCATTTAAATTATTTTGTGCAACTTTTTGTTAGTTTTTTTTGTATTTGAATTTCAGTACATTTTGACATTTAAGCTATGCAGTTTTGTGTCTTGATCCTGCGAGACTCACTGCGTCATTTTAGATTCTTGCTCATTGTTCTTTCATGTCCATTACCCATTTTGATTCTCAGTACTCCCTATTTTCATTCTTTTCTGTTCTGTTAGAGCGATCTTTTCCTTATATGGTGGGCAGCACCTAGTACTTTATTTTATTTTTTCTACCTTTTACTTCCTCGAGCTGTGTATCTCAGTATGTTTATATCCGTCTTTGTTTTCCATGTATCTTGTTTATTTTACTTCCACAATATCAAGGGTTTTGACTGGATTGAGGTAGACTGTATTGCTTTATGCAATAAGAAGGCTGCCAGTTTCTAGACTAGGTAATGCTGACTGAAACTAAATCACTATTACGTGTTCTGACTTTGCAAATATTGTAGCTTTTCCTGATAAAATGGTGTAAGTTTTGGCAAGTGAATTTTTTTAAGCTGGTCACTGTAGTACAGTCCTTAGTCTGCCAAGAAACTGCTACTTGGTGTTGTTACATCTAAGATAATTGTTAAAAGTGCTGGAGCCAGAATATGAAGTCATTTGATGATAGATGCCATTTGCATTATGAGAATTCTTTGCATCTTTTGATAACCCATTTTCTTTTTTTCTTTTTTAGGCTCAAGAATTGGTCCTGAAGAAGCATTTTACCTTTATGTCTGTGGACCAGATTATACATCTGTAATGCCCTGCAAATATGGCAAGCCAAAACCCAACTACTCCAAGTACATTGATAAAGCCATTTTGTCCCATGAAACCATTAAAGAATTAATTATGAAAAACAAGGAAATAGATCTTGGACCTTTAGTTGTAAGTAATATATGCTTGCAGTTTTCCTTATAAAATTTGATATTTTTGATGATAGTAAGTATGTGTGATTATGTGTGCGCTTGTGTGTTGAATTTCTTCCATGCAGTGGCTTATTCATTCACTCATTCTTCAACAAAGAGGTAGATTATGGACCTTTGGTTGTAGGAATTATATGCTTTAAATTTTCATTAGAAAATATTTGTGTACATATTTTTGATGTTAGTAAATATTTGATGTCCTTGCATTCACCTGTGCACTATTCATTATTTATGGGATTCCATGCTGTGAAGCTCCTCATCTCTCCAGTCTACCAAAGTCTACCATTGCTTTAGGTACGCTGAATGTCACCTACACACTCCTCGTGTAGCATAGGGCATAAAGGTGACGTTCAGGCTTAATTCATCAAGGACACCCACACCTCAAGGTTGGTGGCAACGCACGATGCATCGGAGACCATCCAGGTGCAATTAACCATAGGCAGGACTGCTCTGCAATTTGTAGCATGTTACAGGCCACCCTCTCAAACTCAGGAACCTCACATAGCTTTCCTGAAAACACTGGAGGGGATAAATGTATCTCCAAACACCATCATACTAGGTGACTTCAACTACCCTAATATAGACTGGGATCATTACTCAAGCCCAAACACTCTAGCCCAAGGTTCCTGGAGTTCATAAACTCAAATGCCATGGAACAACTAATCACCATCCCCACAAGAGGTGAAAACATACTTGATCTCATCATCACGAATATGGGATTACAATGTTCAACACCGGAAGTATACCCCTCATTGGTGAGATCAGATCATAAACTAATCTCACTGGAGGTCCTCATCCCGCCCCCACCTGAGATAAAAAAGACCACAGTGAAGAACTTCTCAAAAGCCGACTTCACACTTCTAAAGACTAGTGTGGTCTCCTTTAAGGCCCCCGAGCCGGCGGAAAACATTACTCAAGCCGCTGAATCACTTACAAATGCCTTCTACCAGCACCTACAGGACTGCATGGATCAGGCAATCCCAAACAAAACAAAGACTCTTTGTACCAAAGGCAAGCATCCAGTCTGGTGGACCCCAGCCATAAACAAGCTCTACAACAAAAGGAGGAAGCTACTACAAGATAGAGCAAAATCCTCAAAAGGTAAGACACCTTTGATCATTATAAGTAAAAAACTAAGAGCCCTCATAAAATCATCCAAGGCAAATTTTGAGAGAAAAATCGCTAAGGACTCAAAAGACAATCATAAGGCCTTCTTTAGCTATGTTAGAAACCTGGGAGGAAACTCCCAGATATGCTCAGAATTAGCTCAAAATGATGTGAAAATTACTGAACCTACAGACATTGCCAACATACTGGCTGACAGGTTCAGTGCAAACTTCTCCCCCCCAAAAGGACAGATATCTATACCAGAGGATTGTAGCCCCCCAAACATCTCTAACGCCCAGGTGAGAACTGCTCTTTCCAAGGCGAAAAACACAGCATCCATGGGACCGGATGGTGTCCCCGGCTGTGTGCTCCATGAACTCAATGAGGAATTAAACCCACAGTTAGGACAGCTGTTTAATCTTAGCCTCACCTCAGGATACGTACCCAAGGAGTGGCGCACGGCAACTGTGGTCCCACTTCACAAAGGCGGTGCCTCCACCGACCCTGGAAATTACCATCCCATCAGCTTGACAAGCCTGATCTGCAAAGCTATGGAGAGGATCATAATGGAACTCATAAATAAAGACATAGGGAACTTGCAGACTTTGGATCCAACCCAGTTTGGCTTTGTCAAAGGCAGATCATGCCTTTTAAACTTGGTTGACTTTTTCGAAACAGTCACCAAGGCCTTTGATGAGGGAAAGGCAGTCCATACAGCCTACCTCGACCTGGCAAAGGCTTTCGACACAATACCCCACTCAGGTATCATTGAAAAACTCATCAGCTTAAATGTAAACCCATACATCACAAGATGGGTTGCAAACTGGCTAAGTGGCAGAACCCACAGGGTCAGAGTTGCTGGCGCCATGTCAGACTCAAAGCCTGTCACAAGTGGTGTCCCACAGGGCTCAGTCCTGGGCCCACTCTTGTTCGGAATCTACTTTTCAGAAGTACAAGCAAACACAGGAGGGTTATGGCTGACAAAGTTTGCAGATGACTGCAAACTGGGCGCCATAGTCGAGAACACATCTGACACAGATATCCTTCAGAAGGGTCTCACAGAAATGGATAACTGGTGCCAGAGCCATGGCCTAAAGTTAAACGCCAAGAAATGCATAGTCATACCCTTCGGGAAAAACAAGGTTACCCCTAGCTACCATATAGGTGACAATCCACTGAGCACAGAAGAGGTTATCAGGGATCTGGGGACCCAGGTTGACAGTAACCTTTCGTTTGACACTCACGTTGCTAAAGTAGTTAGGAAGACCTTCTACATTGCCCACCTGATCATGAAGGGATTCACATCTAGATCAAGGGAGGTCATCGTCCCCCTGTACTCATCACTCATCAGACCAATGATTGAGTACAATGCCCCATTCGGAATGTATCTGACCCGACACCTGCAGCAGCTGGAAAGGCCCCAAAAGTTTCTCACCAAAAGGATAAAGGGTCTCAAAAATATGTCTTATGCTGCCCGACTGAAAGAACTCCAGCTCTATTCAGTCACTTACCGCTTACTCAGAGGTGACCTGTGCCTGACATACAAGGCCATATCAAACCCAGATTTGATGAACATGCTTCACCTCAAAAAAATCTAGATCCCTCAGAACTACAAGGGCGGGAGACTTAAACCTTGACACGTTTATTAATAGGACGTGCTGGAGGGACAGATTCATCACCCAGAGACTCCCTATGCTGTGAAACAAAATCCCGGTACATGTGAGGCAGAGCACCTCGCTGGCCTTGTTCAAAAGAAATCTTGACCAATGGATGGGAGATCGCAGATATACCCCAGGGATTACCTCAGTGTCACTGCTTGACAGAGGCACAGCAAAATAATGGGCATAGTTTGCTTTAAACTAAAGAGGTGACGAAAGCCACAAAACTCTGGGCTAGGCTTATAAATGCACTTGGGCAGATAGCCTAGTATGAACCTATGAAACCTATATCCTCAGAACTTATTTGCCGCCAGTCTAAACACTGATCTGAAGTAGGATATTCATTTGTCTGCAACCTGTGGGTTATGGATCCGATATCGGATCCGAACCGGCATAGTTTCCAGCTATGGATCCAAGCTCTCAGCTCCTCCCCTCACCCATAATGCCCTGCTCTACCCTCATGACCTCAGATCTTGTTTGCCGCGCTGGTAACTGGATGTGGTTTCTATAGCTCTCAGCTAAGTGGAATTTTCTTGTACAAAATTAGAATATTTTTGCTTTCTTTAAACTTTTTTGTGTGAAAGTTGTAGGTTTCCTTTTTGTATTGACTGTTTTTAGTTTAATTTTACTTACAATAGTATATTTTATTCCCTCCCCTCGCTGGTACGTAGAGTGTGTGTGAGGCCTGTGTGCTTGTTATAGTTTATTGTTTTAAGTTACTTCTGTAACTTTTGGTTAATTTTGACTATGGCTGACCAGCCTAAGTCATTTTTCTCTAAATGCTCCGAGTGTGGCCATAAGCTCTCACCGGCTGATGGCCACACTCGGTGTGTTAAGTGTCTTGGGGTTGAACACCTCACATCTGGCTGTTCCATTTGTGCAGGGTTCAACCCCAGGGCACTGAGGGAGCGGAGGTCCAAGCTGGTCCTGGCGGGTCTTTTACGGCCGGACTCGGCTCCGACCCCCGCGCCTTCGGGGACTCCTGCGGCTGCAGCTGTTCCCCCTGTAGCACCCCCTCCTGCTCCTGGGACTCAAACTCCCGCTTCAGGACAGGAGAGGGATGCATCTAAAAAGGACCGGAGGGAGAAGCACCACGGCGGGCCGAGACCTCTGTTTCGGCCCCGCCAGCCAGGCTTCTCCCGGCTTCCTTGTTGGAGCGGTCTCCTCCTTCTCGGCTCCGGTCACCTGTGTGCTTCTCACCGGGTCCTGAGGAGGAGGAGACCCGATCTCCGTGAGGCTATCGAGGAGGCATTCCAGGCCTACCTCGGTAGCCTCGTCGAGATCTACCCATAGCCTTCGATGCTGATCTGGACCGGATGATGCGAAGGTTCATCCAGGCCCAGATGCAGATGGGAGTGCTCTTGCCTCCCCTCGGGGAGCTCAACACCCTTTTCAAGCCTATTGCTCCTTCTCCGACCCGCTTCCGGGTTGAGCAGCTGGAGCCGAGCAGCTGGGGGGGAGGTCGGATCCGATAGTACTGGTGCCGGATCCGACCATGCCCTCGAGTGCGTCGGACCCGATCTCGGAGCCTGGATCCGAGCCGGATCCGGGGATCAGTGCTCCTTGGCGCCGTCTGTGTCGGAGCGCACTGTCCCGGATCCGAAAGTGCTTGCGGCTCCGATCCACTCTTCGGATCGAGGGAGCGATTGTCGGATCCTTTGGTGGTCGGCTCCCGGCTTTTGATGTAGTGGAGAGGGCTCTGTTGAGGGTCTCCGGACCCCGGCACTTGCTTCGGCTCCGTCCCGCTCCCTCTGCACTGGGCCAGGCTTCCACCATCCGGCCCCTGGGACAGCCCGTTTCTGTGCCCCAAGTTGCTCCTATGGAGCAAATTGCTGCTTGTGAGGCCTCCTCTGCCAGCCCCCAGAGGAGGCTCAAGGAGGCACATTGACTCCCCTGAGTCTCTCACTGAAGACACGGACTTGGAGGAAGGGAAGGCTCCCCACGGTCACCCCGAGGATGTCTCCTTCGAGACATCATGGAAATGCTCCGTATCAGGGGGTGGTCGGCCACCAAGTCTTCCTCGGACGAGTCCGTGTTCTTGGAGGCATTCAAGCGGGCCCGTCTACCTCTTGGGTGTCCCCTGCCGACCCCTGGTGGACCTTATTACCACCAGGGCGTGGAAGGAACCGGACACCGTGGAGCCAATTCCCAAAAGACCTGATAAAATCCTTAGCCCGCCTTCTGACAGGACCCATTGTAGTAAGGGGCCTCCTGTAGATGCCATGTTGATGGCGGCCACAAAGAGGGAACTGGCTCAGGAGAGTCCTCAGTCCACCCACCGAGCAAGGAGTCTCGGATGATGGACCGCTTGGGGAAGCGGATGTTCAGTTCGGCACCTTTTCGGTAAGGCGCTGAACTATTTGGCACATGTTATTCGGATGCAGCGAGACCTTATTAAAGCGCTGCATCCCCTGAGTCCATTTCGGAGGAGGACAGAGCTCTGCACTCCACCAAAATGGCCACTCTTAGGTCAGTCACAAATACTTCTATGCGGCTACTCTCCCATGCTACGGGCGCCGCTAGAGCTGCGGGACAGGACTGGTCACTAGACGTCAGGCCTGGCTCCGCCACTTTTTCTGAGCCCTTCAAGGCGTCGTTTGCGAACCCTTTGATGGTTCTGCTCTGTTTGGCAAGACCGTTCGCGGACGTTGACCCAGAGCGAGAAGGACGGGAAGGCGCTGTCTGCCGTCGAATCCGCTTCTCTGCACCCCAGAGGCCCTATTCTAGGAACCAAAAGGGTCAGAAGAAGATGTGGTTCCGGAAGTCGCAGCAGTCCCAGCCTGCTCGGACAACCAGTCCTTCCGTGGCAGAGGAGGACAGGGAGGACGCCGCCCTAGAGGCAGAGGGGCTCCCAGAAACTTGGGTCCAGGGAACCTTTCTCTGAACGGCCAGCGCAGCCCTGAGGGGCTGCCCGACTGCTCTACTCTGGAGGCAGTCGGGGGCGTTGGGCACCTAGCGGCATGGGAGTCCATAACATCGGACCGCTGGGTTCTCCAAATCATATCCAGGGGATATCGCATTCCTTTCCTTCACCTTCCAAAGATGAAGTCCCTCCCAGACGTACCACCCGGTCAAGGGAGGCCGCTTTAGAAATTGGCCATCTGCTAGAGAAAAGAGGCATCCAGCCCGTTCCCCAGACCAGATCGGATCAGGGTTCTACTCCAGGTTCTTTTTAGTGCCAAAAAAGACGGGGGAACTAAGACCAATCCTAGACCTATCTCTCCTGAATCTGGCAGTCCCCAAAGAAAAATTCGAATGGTCACTCTACAATCTATTCTCCCCTTCTGGGAGAATGCCACTGGATGTGCTCGATAGATCTCAAGGACGTACTACCACATCCTAATGGACAGGCGCTCAGGAGGTTTCTCCGCTTCGGCTGGGAGCCAGTCACTACCAGTTCGGGTCCTTCCCTTTGGTCTCACCACAGCCCCAGGGTGTTTACCAAAGTACTAGCAGTGGTAGCGGCCCACCTGAGGCTTCAGGGGTGCAGGTCTTTCCCTACCTGGACGACTGGCTCCTTACCCAACAAGGCATCTATTTCTCTAGACTCCTTTCTCCATCTTGCTCCATTTCTGGGCATCACAATAAATACAAAAGTCCAACCTGGCACCCACTCAGCTCTTAGATTTCATAGGGGCCAGACTAGACACAAGGAGTTTGAGCCTTCCTCACTGCGGACAGAGTTCTAAATCTGCAGCTCCAGGTGCGGGCCATTCTCCATTCATGTTCTGTTCCAGCGGAGTTGGTCCTGAGGGCTCTAGGGTCCATGGCCGTCGATAGCTCTTCTTCCTCTTGCCAGGCTCAATATGCATTCTACAGTGGGCGCTCTTAGTACAGTGGTCATACCTTGCTCTCCCCATGTATCATCCCATAGCGATCAGCAAGGCTTGCAGCGGTCCCTCTTGTGGTGGCTCCACTCCCGGATCTCCACGGTCGCCCATTTTGTGCTTCTCCCCTCTCGCCACGGTGACCACGGACTCCCGCCTCGGGTGGGGGCACTTTGGGCGGACAGTCCAAGGCACGTGGAGCGATTCAGAGACCTTACTGCATATCAATGTTCTAGAGATGAGAGCAGTGCTCTTAGCGTTGCTAGCACTTCAGGACTTTCTTCCCTTGGGAACAATTGCGATTCAATCGGACAATATGTCTGTTGTCTGGTACATCAACACGCAAGGGGAACAAGGTCTTACCCTCTTTGTCGAGAGGCCATGAGAGTTTGGGAATGGGCAATCTCCACCAATCGCTTTCTCATAGCAACACATTCCGGTCGGTCCAACATCCTAGCGGACAAGCTCAGTCGCACCATTCTGACCCCTTACGAGTGGTCTCTCAATTGTCAAGTAGCGGAACGCATATTCGCACGGTGGGGAACCCCTTCATGCAATCTTTTTGCCTCTCCCTCAAACACCAAGTGCGACAGTTTTTTCGCTCTGATACCTCCTCCCGGAGGTACCCCAAGAGACGCTCTGGTGCATGCTTGGCCACCCGGTCTTCTGTATGCCTATCCACCCTTGCCTCTGATGTTGCAAGTTCTTCAGAAAGCCTCTCGGGTGGGTTGCAGAATGATTCTCATTGCTCCGTTCTGGCCTCGACAGATCTGGTTCCCCTTCCTAAGGTCTCACTCGGTGAATCCTCCTTGGATTCTAGATCCTATTCCGGATCTGATATCCCATCCATCCCGCATTCCTCCTCCGAACCTGGACAGCCTGAAGCTGACCGCTTGGCTGCTCAGTTCCACTCTTGATAAGGACTCGGTATCTCTTCACGGTAAAGGCTATTTTGGTGGCGGCTCATAAACCATCCACTAGAAAGGTTTACCAAGCAAATGGAAACGTTTCTCTGTGTGGGCGGAGCGGCAAGGCCTAGATCCCTTCACGGTTCCTCTCCCGTAGTGCTTGATTTTCTAACCTCTCTCTTTAATGATGGTGCCAGCAGTTCCACAGTCAAAGTTCAACTGGCGGCAATTTCTCACTATCACATTGGTCAAGAGTCTAATCCTCTTATGTCAGCCAAATTGTGCAAAACTTTTCTTAAAGGTACTTTCCTTCTCAGGCCCCTATTAAGCAAGCAGTTCCTCCTTGGGACCTTTCTTTGGTCCTACAGGCCTTGACCGCTCCCCTTTCGAGCCCGCGGCTACTGTGGACCTCAAAATCATGTGTTGCAACACAGCCTTTATGGTAGCCAATACATCAGCCAAGAGAGTCTCTGAACTTCAAGCTTTATCAGCTAAACCTCCTTACTTGGTTTTTATCCGGACCGTGTCTCCCTCAGGACCAACCCGTCCTTCCTTCCTAAAATCGCTTCTGAAGCAAACATCAATCAATCCATTAACCTCCCTGTTTTCTTCCCTAAGTATGAAAACAAAGGTGAATATAGGCTACACTCACTAGATGTTCACAGGCAACTAAGATTTTATCTCAACAGGACAGCTGGTCATAGGCAATCCGACCAGCTGTTTATTTCCTTTGCAAAATTCAATTTGGGCAAGCCAATTTCCAAAGTTTCTCTGTCCGCTGGATTTCACAGTGCATTTTATTGGCTTATCAAGCGTCAGGAGGTGTTCATGCCCATTCAACCCGGTCAGTATCTACCTCAGCAGCCTTCAAGGCTAGGATTCCTCTGGATGATATTTGTGCAGCAGCTACATGGGCTTCATCTCATACATTTATTTCTCACTATAAGTTGGATCTTGCATCCAGGGTAGAGCATCCTTTGGCTCCGGTGCTCCGGAATATCCTTCCATGATGGCGCCCAAGATTCAGGTAGCTGGGGACTCTGTCCCACAGGTTGCAGACAAATGAATATCCTACTTCAGATTTAGAAGTTATGTACTCACCATAACGTTCCATCTGAGTAGGTGTATTCATTTGTCTGCAACCATCCCTCCTATCCCCCTGGCCTTTCAGTTTCCTGCATATTACTTGTTACCCTTTTGAGGGTATTGTTGCTTTGGCAAACTCGATCTGAGGTCATGAGGGTAGAGCAGGGCATTATGGGTGAGGGGAGGAGCTGAGAGCTTGGATCCATAGCTGGAAACTATGCCGGTTCGGATCCGATATCGGATCCATAACCCACAGGTTGCAGACAAATGAATACACCTACTCAGATGGAACGTTATGGTGAGTACATAACTTCTAATTTTCAACCGTCGATCTGTTTGCCTCCATCCATTTTTTGACTTTTTTTTTTTCTTTTTATTGGAATTCCGGTGATTAGGGCAGCCACGGTGGTGCAGCGGTTAGCGTTGCCGCCTCACAGCAAGAGGTTCTCTGGTTTGATTCTCGGCTGGGGTGCCTTCTGTGCGGTGTCTGCATGCCCTCCCTGTGGTCGCGTGGGTTTCCTCTGGTTGCTCCGGTTTCCTCCCACATCCCAAAGACATACAGTAGGTGGACTGGACACTCTAAATTGGCCCTAGGTGTGAGTGTGTGTGTGTGTGCCTTCTGTGGAAGGTTGGGTGCTGGGCTGGCAGCTCGACACTGTAAAACTCCACTGCCAGTCATGAGCGGACAGATGATCTGCTATGGCGACCCCTAACTGGGAAAAGCTGAAAGAAGAAGAAGAAGATTGGAATTCCGGTGATTCTCCTGTTTCCTGAAGTCCTCACCGTTGCAGATAAGTACCCAGTTCAGGTGTCTGAGTTGCAAGCCCTTATGGCTTGTCCACCTTTTTTGATATTTCATGAGAACAGGGTGTCCTTGCGTACTAATCCTTCTTTTATGCCCAAGGTGGTTAATAAATTGTCACTTAATCAGTCTATTAATCTGCCTACTTTTTTCTCCTCTCCATCGTCTGACAGTGAGGGGGTGCTGCATAACTTAGATGTGCATAGACAGCTTAGATTTTATTTAGATAAGACTAAAGCTATCAGAAAATCTAATCAGTTGTTTGTTTCCTTTCATCCTAGTTCTTTAGGATTGGCTGTTTCCAAGCAAACTATTTCTACATGGATTTCAAGGGCTATTTCTTTTTGTTACACTTTTCATGGTGAGAGCCTTCCTTCTTCTGTAAAGGCTCATTCTACTAGAGCTGTGGCTTCTTCTGGTGCCTTTTCAAGGGTTCATATACTAATTCTGTTCTTGAAGCAGCTACCTGGACTTCTGTGCATACCTTTACCAAACATTGCAAGTTGGATGGTATCTCCAGAGCAAAAGCTGATTTGCTAATGCCATTCTTCATGGCTTCTTAGAAAGCTCTACTGCTGCTTCCTCCTCCCAAGTTTCTTCTTGAGCTTTGGCACTCTCCAGAAAGTAGTGAATACTGCAGCAGTGAATGTAAGGACGTAGTACAGCTATGTAAAAATCTTACCATAACGGTAGATGTCCTTGCCTTCACCGCTGCAGTATTCACCCCCTCCCTCCATCCCCGTAGTCTTTTTCCTTCTTGGATGTGCAGGTTCTCTTTGGTTTTCCTTGGACTGCTGTTCCTACTGGGGCAGTCGGTTCTGAAGATGGTACGCCTGAACATCACTTTTATGCCCCATGCTACATGAGGAGTGTGTAGTTGACATTCACTGTCCCTTAAAGCAATGGTAGACTTTGGTAGACTGGCTGGAAGACGGGCTTCACGACAGGGAATTCCACATGTAATGAATACTGTAGCGGTGAAGGCAAGGACCTCTATCATTATGGTAAAATTTTACACAGCTGTACTTGAGAATGTGTGCACATGCATGTTAAATTACTTTCATACAGTGGCTCATTCATTCATTCTTTGATTACCTGCTTAATCCATTTCATGGTTTGTAGAGAGCCAGAGTTCATTACAACACTCAGCGGGTGCAAAGCAAAGAAACTTATCCTGGTCGGGTTGCTATCCTTATAGCTCTGTAAATGTGAAGTTTCACCAATATTATTAACAAAGGTTTGCAGGTAGTTTTTAGAGGCAAAAGCCCTTTTGTATTGCATCACAGAAGCAGGTATTTGTACATTGATGAATAATATGTAGCAAACATCTGTTGTGAAGATTTAATGGATTCCCCACTGGGTGGCATGTTTGCAAAGGTATTTGTCTCCAGAATGTCCTCCCTTATTATGGTGAAAGCAGTAAAGACCCGTGGCCTTCCCAGTTTGCTTATGTCTCTGCATCATGTATAAGCTAGAGAGGATGATTAACCAACTTGTATTGTCCTTGTCCTCAGTATTGCCATATGCAGCCCATTGTACTTCTTTTGTTGATAGATGATGATGGCACAGCTCCAACATTTCAACTGGTACATCTTACAGAGTAGCAAATACATTGTGAAACCAAGGATCTGATGTTGTCATCTTCATTTTTATTAACCTGTGGGCCTCAGTTCCAGCCCTCAGAACCAACTGGCCTCTTTCCAAGCTTGAGTTTTCAGAGTTGAGCTCCTCTCTTCTTCCTACAATGCCCCACTCCCCCACACTACCTCAGATCTCTTTTGCCACACATTCGTTTAGCAGCGAGGTTCCTGGGCTCTGAACTCCTCCGTGATTTTCTTCAAGTTATGAGTGCTTGTCTGATATTTTTTGTACTATTTTCTTCTTCTGCCTTCCTACTCTTTCTTCCTTACCTGTAAGTAGTTTTTCTTCTGCCTTTGGATCCTTTTGTTTCCTTTCTTTAATTGGGTTTCTCTTGCCGTAGTTTTCTTCTTCCTGTTTCTAGTGTAAAAAAAAAAGAGCTCTTTTCATTGTCTATCGACTCCTTTTTCTGTTTTCCTTATGGCGGATCAGAAACCCCCACTTTCTGATACCCACAGGGAGTGCTTGTACTGCCCTGGGCCTGCACACCTGGACGCCCACTGTAAGGTGTGCAAAGGGTTACACCCTAGTGCTTTGACAGAGAAAAAGAGCAAACTTATCCTTAAGGGTTTGCTCCCTCTCTCTTCGGATGTTCTTTCCATTTCGGGGGCTCAACCCCCATCCAGAAAGTCCTGGGAGGCCCAGGAATGCAGGAAACACTCGCCCACGAGGTCTCCTTGGAGATGCCCAAGAAGGTTGAGAGTTTCGGAGCCAACCCTGTCTGATCCTGGGTCCTCGAGTCCTATCTCCTCCCTTCCACCTCAGTCGTCTTCCGTGGCTTTGGGACCTAGTGTTACTTCTGTGGCAGTTCTGGCTCCTGTTTTAGTTCCCAGCTCAGCACTGACCAGACTGTCTAGGAGGTGTTTCTCCCGTTCACCCATGAGATCTGTAAGTCCCCCCTCCACCACTTCCTCCAGGTCTTCCCAAAGCTGTACCTCCAAGGGCATGGGCAGACTGATGAGGCAGTTCCTAGATACCCAGATCTGGATGGGGTTTATGTTCACTCAATCCACATCTGGATCCATTAGGGTTTCCCTGTTCTGACTAGTAGCTCCTTCTTTGACACGTCCTTTGGTGTCAGACCCCTTGGTTCCATTGGTCTCTAGCAGCAGGGTGTTTGAGCCAATTGAGATTTCTTTGTTGCCTCCAACTGTTTCTTTGATGTGCCCGGCCCCGACTGCATTGGTTCCTAGTCCTTCTCAGAGCCACAGCTTCAGGGTCAGCTGCGGGGGGGTTGACGTCAACTCTGAAGTTTTCAGAGCAGTTTCTCCCCCTTGGGGTGTCAGCATTTGACAGCTCTGCTCCGACTCCCCCTTTGGGGTGGGAGGCTCCAGCTCCCCAGGAGCCATCTACTTTGGTGGCTTTGGCCCTGAGAGGACTGCTATCAAAGGGTCAGAGCCCTTCTGCTTTCAAGGTGGTGAAGAGGGTTCTTTCCCACCCTTGGAAAGCCTCAGCATGCACCTCCTCGGAACCTCCGCCTCCTCATTCTGGTCTGGTGCTTGAGGCCTCAAATCTGCCATGTGGACAGCCGGGCTTGGAAAGCCTCCACAACCTCCTTTCTGTGGATCCCCGAGAGTCTTCTGACACCTCTGGAAGAAGTTGTGTAAGAGGAGGCACATAGATTCCCCTAAGGAATCCCTCACCACCAACACCGATTTCCAGGAAGGAGAAACGTCTCCCTGGTCGCCACCCAACTAAGTCTCCTTTGGAGACATTATAGAAATCCTACACCAGAGAGGTGACTGGTCTGCCAAAAACCCTTACCCAGAAGAATTGGTTTTGTGGGAGGCTTTTGGGTCTGGCCCTTTTACTTCCTGGATGTCTCACTTGCTTACTCACTAATCAAGCTAGTGTCAGGGCATGGAAGGAGCTGGATACGATAGAGCTGATCTCCAAGTGGGTGGACAAGATTTTGAGTGCCCCTTCTGACAAGACCTTTTGAACCAAGGGTATCCTGGTAGATGCTATAGTTTTCGTGGCAGCCACCAAGAAGGAGCTTGCACAAGAGTGTTCTTCTGTCCACCCTTCCAACAGAGAATCATGAGCATTGGATAGATTTGGGAGAAGGGTTTATGCCCCCTCCACGTTTATCTTGAGGGCATTATTAAACTACTTATTGCATTTCACTAGACTACAAAGGGATCTGGTGAAGGAGCTTTCTAGTTTATCTCCTAGGTCCATGTCTGCTGAAGAACAGAAGACCCTTTTCTTCCTTACTGGCCATGATTCAGTCACTAGCTAATGCCTCCATGAGGCTGATATCCTATGCTGCAGGAGGTACCTCAAAGGTGGCCAGTTCTGGCATTGCTATAAGACACCATGCCTGGATGAGGCTGTGTGACTTTGCAAAGCCCTTCAAACAGTCCTTTATCTGCATCCCCTTTAATGGCTCCACTTTGTTTGGGCCTACGATTTGTGATGCACTGTCCCGCAGTGAAAAGGATGGAAAGATCCTATCTGCCATCGGGATCCATTTTTCTATCCCACAAAGGTCCTTTTCCAGGAACCAGCATAGGAGTAAAAAGATGTGGTTTCATAAGTCGCAGGGTCCTTTTCAAGGTGTGCATGGATATTTTTCCCCCAGGGGAGAGGGGGAACAACCAGAATGGAAGATGCTGCTTAGACGATCAAGGGGGTCCAAAAAACCCAGGGTCATGGGAAATTTTCTCGGACTGAAAGTTCCAGCACTCCTGAATGGTTGCCTGGCTGCCATCCTCTGGAGGCAGTCAGGAGGTGCTTCTTCCTGCCTGGGATGCCATCACAAAGGATTGCTGGTTGCTAAGGATCGTATCCAGAGGATGCTACATTCCCTTTTTAGAACTCCCAAATAAATAAATTGCCTCCCAAGTGTTCCACCCAGTCAGAAGGAGGAAGCGGTCTTAGAAATCAAAAATTGCTATGCAAAAGAGTGATCCAAAAGGTTCCCCCTGATCAAGTCAGAGCGGGTGTTTACTCCAGATTCTTTAGTGCCCAAAGAAACCAGGGTACATATGGACGATTCTGGACTTCACCACCTTGAACAAGTTGGTGAAGCACCCGGAGTTCAGGATGGTCATGATTCAGTCCATCTTACCTCTTCTGAAGATTAACAATTGGATGTGCTTTGTAGACCTGAAGGATACATTGTACTACATAAAGATGGACAGATGCTCCAGGCAATATGTACTTTTCAGACTGAGCCAATTCAGATACCTCCTGTTTGGCCTCAACACAGCTCCCAGGGTATTCACCAAGTGTTTGACCGTGGTGGCAGCGCACCCCAGGCTTCAAGGTTTCTAGATTTTTTCCTTATCTGGACGACTGGCTTTTGACTGCGTCAACCAAGCATCTACTGATCCAAGCCAGGGACCATCTTTTACATGTGGCAACACTCCTAGGATTCACAATCAGTACTCAGAGATCTCAACTGCAACCAGTTCAGGTTATAGATTTTATTGGAGTGCGTCCAAACACAAGGGTGTCCCAGGCCTTTCTAACTTTGGAGAGGATTGCAAATTTTTAAGACTTCAGGTCAGGCACAGTCTGTCTGTCCCTATCTCTCCAGCCAGCTTTATTCTCAGAGTGTTGAGCTCTGTCAGACACTGTAACTTTTCTACCTACTGCGCACTTACACATGTGGATCCTGAAATGGACATTAGCGGTCCAGTGATCTCTCCACAGGATTCCCTTTAGTTTCCCCATCACACTCTCCCAAGTATGCAAGGATTCTCTGCACTGGTGGCTTCACTCCACAGATGTTTCTCAAGGACGGCCATTTATCCTCCCTAACCCAAACCCAACAGTGACCACGGATGCCTCCCAGATGGTGGGGGCATTGTCTGGGTCAGACAGTTCAAGGCACGTGGATGCCCGGGAATGCCAACTTGCATATCAACATACTCTAGATGAGGGCAGTTCTTCTAACACTGCAAGATCTTCACAGCCTTCTACCACCAGGGACTGTTGTGATACAAACAGACAAATACGTCTGTGGTTTGGTACATCAACAAATGGGAGGGAACCAGGTTATACCCCTATGTCAGGAAGTAATGAGGGTGTAGCAGTAGGCGATCTCTACCAACTGCTTTTTAATAGCAGTGCACATTCCGGGGGAGTCCAACATATTGGTGGACAGGCTCAGCAGAGTGTTACTAATACTTCACGCGTGATCTTTGAATCAATCCATGGCAAATTGAATATTTCAGAAATGGGGTCCAACTTGCTGCGATCTGTTTGTGTCCCCTCTCAACAACAAATGCAGCAGCTACTTTGCCTTGATCCCTTCTCAGGGGACAGTCACCCAGAGATGCTCTAGTCTATGCTTGGCCTCCCGATCTTCTCTATGCCTTCTCTCCTCTGCCATTAATTCCCAAGTTTTTACAGAAGGCTGTCAGGGTGAAGAGCAAGGTAATTCTCATTGTCCCCTTCTGGCCCCAACAAACCTGGTTTGCCTTTCTTTGATCTCACCTGATATGCCCATCATTAATGTTGGAGCAAATTCCGGACCTTATTTCTCACCTGTTAGGGCATCCTCACCCAGACCTTCAGGGTTTGAAGCTAACAGCATGGGTTCTCCAATTTCTATGATGGCAAGATGCCTCAGGGTTTCTTCCCCTGTCCAAATAATTCTGATGATCTCTCTTGTGTTTAACCTGCAGGGCCACTTTAAATACTGTTAGAAGGGATGGGTTTGTACGAATATATTGATGGGTGTTATTTAAATTCATTCGTTTGATTTTATCCATTTGTATCTGATGAAGTCTACAGAGGCAGACAAAAGCACTTATATTATAATTTTTTTTTTAATTGTTGCAATTAATAAAGATTTGGATTTGTGGCAAGCTGTTGCCGTGGAGTTGCTTTACCTTGTCTTTGGATGGGTTGGTTTGAACTCGCAGGATTTGTAAAAGTAAATGAAAAATGTTCTCCATTTGGGTGCAGCAGAAACAGGTAGACCCTTTTAGGCTCCTATTGCTTTAGTTTTGGATTTTTTGGCATCCCTCTTCCACAATGGCACTAGCTACTCCACTGTTAAGGTTCAGCTTGCAGCTAGCTCGCAGCTATTTCCATTTTTATTTAGACCTAGATTCTCCCCCCTTGGCATGATCTAAACTTTGTAAAGCCTTCCTTAGAGGCATCTTTTTGCTTCACCCACCGATCAAAGACCGTAACCCTCCAAGGGACCTGACTGTGGTTTTGCAAGCATTGGTTCATCCTCCCTTTGAGCCAGTGGCTACAGCTGACTTAAAATTTTTGTCTTGGAAGACCCTCACCTCCACGAAAAGAGTGTCCGAACTTCAGGCTCGCTCTCCTAAATTCCTGTACTTAATTTTTCACAAAGACAGGGTAACCTTACGTACGAATCCATCCTTTTTGGCTAAGGTAGCCAAATAGGGGAACATCAATCAGTCTGTCAGTCTTCCTGGCTTTTTCTCTAATTATCAGAATAAATAATTATCAGAATAAAGGAGAGTACGCCCTTAATTTGCTGGACGTATATAGCAGTTACATTTCTACTAAGACAGAACCAAATCCTTCAGAAAATCTGAACAGTTGTTCGTAATCTTTGCTGAGGGAAAAAAAGGAAAATCCATTATGAAGGTTACTCTCTCTATTCAGCTAGAAACATACCCTTGCTAGGTCCTATTAAAGCACATTCTACAAGGTCTGTAGGAACATCTCAAGCTTTTTGGTCGAGGGTTTCAATTGAAGGTATTTGTGCTGCAGCTACCTTGTCAAATCCTCATATGTTTGTTTCACATTATAAGTTGAATGTTATATCCAGGAGTAGGAGTACCTTTGTCTCTACTGTACTCCGGAGTATCCTTCCATGAGAGCCACCTGGGTTTTTTTGGTAGCTGGGGACTCTGTCCCACAGGTTAATGAAATTGAAGATGACAACATCAGATAAAGGAGTTATGTTCTTACCATAATGTTCCATCTGTTTTGTCCATCTTCATTTTTCATTACCCTTCCGTCCTCCCTTCCCCCTTCCAGTCTTTGGGAAACCTGGTGGAACTCTCAGAGGAATTTATGTTTCTTCAGGTTGAGCTCCTGATTTCCTTTCTCATAGTCTTGGATGATTGTTTTTATGTAGGATAGTAATTTTTGGTCTTTATGCTGTGGGCAAACTCGATAGCTTGGCGGAGCAGGGCTTTATGGGTAGAAGGGAGGAGCTCATCTATGGAATCTCAAGCTTGGAGAGTGGCCAGTTGGTTCCGAGGGTCGGAATTTAGACCCACAGGTTAATGAAAAATGAAAGTGGTCAACACAGATGGAATGTTATGGTAAGAACATAGCTTCTTTATTTTATGTTTTGCTTAAGCAGTATTTATTCATTAGATCATGCTTTCTCTCTGTTTGTCCTGTGGAGTATTGAACTAGGAAATCGTAGTTTCCCATCAGAGCTTTCACTGCAAATAATGTGGATTACCAGTAAACTTCACTGATTGGACAGAAAGCAGTAAAGTCAGACTTTCTTTAAATGTATGTGTAGCAGTTTACTGACTAAACATGTTGTCGACTCTCCCCAGTAAAGGCTACATTTCTGTCATCATAGAGACATTCTTCCAAGCATTGTTAGATAAACAATCTTATGAGCTTTGCATTTCTGTACTGCCAAATGTGGAACTCTCTAAACATTGCTGCAACACCATTATATATCCCAAACTGCAGTGAAGCTTTGTGAGATGTGAAAACTTAGTTTTACCAGTTTAGCCTTCATTTGGAGTAAAAGTTGGAGTGTCAGTTAGCTGAACAGATAACACACTTCCCTTTGGTGCAGGAAGATCACAAGGCTGTGTGACTTCTATTCCCACATGAGATGGTTGGATTCATTTTTCATTATTGGCACTCCATTGTATTATAAAGGGGGTGCAACACTCCCGAGTGTGCCATCATCAAATGAGAGCTTGAACTGAGTTAGCAGTAGCACATGTAGATGTAAAAGATCTCATGGCACTTATAAAAAAGAGTAGGTGTTCTTTATTGTTAAAGCACAAACCTTTTTTTGTATTAAATATTCTGTTTAAAATCTTAAGTAAATAATCATCTATTTCTGTTTACATTTATAAAAATTACTGTCCCTTCCATCCTCTTTGCCACCAGGTTGTGTTTTAGTCAAACACTGTTTGTCCGACTGACACCAGCATGATGGATTTATTGGTAAACGCCATTTTCAGCTGTGCGACCATGGAGTTACTCCCCCCCCCCCCCACACACACACACACACACACACAGGTGATGCAGGGATCTTGCCCCATTGCAAAAAAAAAGCTTAAAAACCTATTTGCTAAAAGTGGCTTTCAGAATTTTTTTTTTTTTTTTTTTTTTTTTTTTTGCTGTTTTGGCCTTCGGAAAATAGCAGTCAACAAATAATCATGAATCCCTTTGCTACAGCCAATACTTGAATTTTTTAAATAACATAATTCAGCGGCCATTGCTTATTGTACAGTAAACACAGCTGCTTCACAAGAAATCATAAGGAACTCATTATTAAACTATTCATTTATTTTATTAATTTGCCTAGTCAGACTTACCATAAAGAAGAGTAGGGGAACTTCCCTGTTGCCCTGACCAGATTTCCCCCTAGTCAGTATGAATACAGCTTCTGCTTTTCCTTGAATATATCAGTCCTGGTGGGACTAATTTGCTCAGCAGAACAGTAATGTAAATAGATATATTTCAGAGCCAGTTCTGTTATAGAAGCGCTATCAACAATATTTGAATAATGCCATCAAACACAGTGAAGTACACACCTGTAATTTTGCTGTAGAACTTAGATGTAAAATTAATTTTTAGCGCAGTAATATCTTTACAGTCTTTCACTTACATTAAATGTGTGAACAATTTACATTACATGTTTCTGACATGATCTCAGTGTTGTCACCTCACAGTAAGGCACTGTCCGGTTCGTTTCTCAGCTAGAGCGTCTTCTGCGTGGAGACATGCGTGAACGGGTGTACCTTCGTTGAAGGTTGTGCGTCAGGCCTGGCAAGCTGGTACATAAAAATCAACTGCCAATCATTAGGGGACCGGAATTCAGCTGTGGCGACCCCTAACCGGGAAAAGCCGAAAGACACAAACAAATTAGTGCAGTTCCACATACTAAGAAATCGTAATTATTGCTTTTTCAGGTAACTGGAATACTGGGATATTTTGTGACATGTTCACAGCTGTATTCTGCTGAAATCATGAATGCATTAACCTGAATAGCAAACAAAACATTATCAGTCAAAATCTTCACTTCTTGTCAGATTTTAGTTTTTTAAAAGTCAAGCCATACCTCACAGTCACCAGCTGTTATGGTTATAAGATTATCCCTTTATTTTTATTTTGCAATTTCACCACTTAATCCTTATGAGCCTGTTGGGCAGGATGTCTGACCATTTAGTAAATTTTCAATTCATCCTTTTTCCTTCCTGACTATTCAAATGCATAGAAGCAGCAAATCACATTACTAGTTTCCTTACAAGTTTTTTTTTCTTCTTCATCCCATGTGGCCTTGGTCTGTCCAAGCATGATACATAATCATTCTCACTGCTGCCGTCGTTTGTGGATGTTTAGGTTGTATACTAATCAAAATACAACCACACAGTCTTCACAAAGCTCTGGTCCCTCCCACTCCTATACACTAACTGCTGATTGGCCTGCCCCTTTGTAGAGTCCACTGTCAGCAGTAAGACACTTGTCACCAGTCGACAGCACTGAAAATGGCACCTTATACAATTACAGACATGGTACATATAAACTACCAAAGTACTATTAATTGTAATATCTTACCTGTAAATATTGGGTGATTTTGAAGATATTACAGTGAATTACAGAGATAACTGCCTTTTATTTAGTTGTTCAGTTCGGTAACCAGGGTAGAATGCTGATCCAAATGGACTCATTTCATTCTCAGCCTAGGAAAACGATAATGACACAAATGTTATTGAATAACAGTGAATGTTACAATGACATATACAAACCAGTCTAGAAAAATGAAAAGCAGAGGTAACATAATAGTAAAGACTATAATATGCCAAAAGGTGTGAGGATGTGAGGAAGGAGTACTCGAGTGAACAGAGAGATGCAGTTGAGTGGTGTTAGTGAAGTGAAATTGGGTATAAAGGAGAAGGCACAGAAAAGAGAATTATATACAGTATTTTCAATGAGTTAGAATTGTTGCAGAGGGATAAGGCCTCATCTGCCTACTGTGTGGCCTTTAGCAAGGCAGTAAACCAGACAATGCAGTGATGCAACTTGAAATTTGACCTACGCTGTTCAGTGGTCCCCTGGACTGCAAGCCTAGTAACTGTCTAACTAACTTACAAGTTAATGTGTAGAGATGAAATATGGGATGGAAAATATGAGAAGGAAAGTCCGGGAAGCTTAAAGGGGAAGGGGAGGTTAGGTGACATGACCATTTAGTAACTGTTTCAATTCTGCCTCATCCATGAGGTGTCCTTTAAGCTGTGCAAGTAATAAAGGGTAAATAGAGAGGTCTTTGAGATTAGGAAGGAGAGTTTCCCAGAATTCTGGAAGTAGGGTAGAGAAGGCATGATCACTGCAATGAAGTCTTGTTCTGGGATATTGAAGAATGGACTAGAATGGTTGATACTTCGTAGATTGTAATTAGGGTTTTGCCTAAATGATTGAAGGCAAGGGGAGGGCAGAATTGTTCCTTGAGAAGCTTGCAATGTTGGACAGGTAGCCAGTTGGCTTTACTAAAAGTAATCCAGTGGTGCTCATTCCTAAGGACGTGAGTGATAAAATGGCAAATAGTATTACTTGTAGTTTACATAGTGGAGGAAATTTACTTGGATGCAGCTCCATTTAGCAGAATTCCATATTCTGGTTGGGCTAATAGCATTCCTTTGCCTATAGCATTCCTAGATGGTCTTGAAAGAAAAGGGGATTGTTATAAGATCAAAATAGGGAGGGTATTTATTTTCTTTTGTGTCTGCTGTAGATGAACGTTTAGTGAGGGGGTCAAGCCACATACCCAGAAATGTGAAGGAGAGGACTTGTTCTTTTCTTTATTATTTATGCTTATTGATGCTTATTGTTGTTGTTTATAAGCTGTTTTAGTTCATCCATGCTTTTCATGGACTGTCGTGGAAGTGAGGAGCTCTGCAAAGCCTACAGTGTTGGTCTGAGGCCAGTCAGACTATGTTTGGAACAATTTAAGAAGTTCTTATGTAAATTAGGCACTGCCTAGCCGAGCTCTATGAATTGTAATGTAGCAGATGTCCTCCCCTCTTGGAGACATAAATGCGTTCGGCTTGCCATAGTTGAGCTGCTGTTAGCTCTTGAATGTGTGTGACTGCTAGTTGATGTTCTTCGTGTTTCACTGTTGCAGTCTTCACACTTGGGTTATCTGCCCGCAAGTAGCCCTCAGTCGACCCGAATACCAGAGAGTTAGTATGTCTGCATCGGATGCTGTTGCTCCAGAACTGACATCAGGTAGTCAGGGGTATAAAAACAGGCAGCCGACGCCATTACATCAGTCTTTCTTGCTGAGGAGCCCAAAGCAGAAGCAGTTTGCAAGTGCCAGTCGGCCGCTACCTGACTTTTTGTTTACGAATTGAATCATCTTGAAGTCTTTTAAAGCTAAGTACCCCGTTGGAGATCCTTTTTTCTTGCTCTAATCGATGTGAGAAAATGTTAATAATTGTCTTGCCTGTGGAAAGCAAATACCACACCGAGATTTTCATTCTTACTGTGTCACCTCTCTAGGCCCAGATCACGACGTAACTCGCTGTGAGTTTTGTGCCATGTTCAATGCCCGAACCATTTGTCATTGGGCCCTTATTGTTGCCATATCCTTTCGTTCTCGATCTCCGTATTCCAAAATGGATTCGGTAAGCCATCCGAGTACCGATATTCTGAAAAAACGTAAGGATAAAGATAGAGACAGACCGCACAGGTTAAAAGCCGCCGCCGACGCTTCCATTAAGCTAGCTAGTCGCCTGTTCGTCGGTACTCAGTGAGGCGCTTTCGCAGCCCCTGATGCCCACTTCCTTGTATTCACGGGCCTCTACTGAGACCCGTTTGGAGTTCGGTATGCTGCGAGATTCTTCTTCGACTATGGGACTGGTGGATGTCTCTACCTTGGATGAGTCCGGAGCCGCTGAGCAGGCACCGACTTCTGAGGAAGTTCTTCGTACTACCGATGTTCAACACAAACCGACTACTTCAGTTCTGTCTAAAACTACCGAGTTTCTAAGGCCAAGAGTACGCACTACGCCTAGAAAACCGACGACCAAAGCGCATGCACCTGCTCCCATGCCAAAAAATAAAATGCTTAGAATGGCAGAAGACCTTATTATGCTGATTAGGGGAAGTTAGCCTTCCCCTGATAAGAGAAAAAGGGACCAGTCCCTAGCAGCTTCAACAGACCAAGAGTCTGACAACTCTGAGGTTTCTGATTATGAAAACATGCCCTTATCTGCTTATGAGGATTCTGATGCAGAGGAATCTGAGGATTTCTCTTTTGGTGAATCCTTACATACTTTAAGAGAGCATTTCCACTGGGAATGCCAAGACTATTCTCAGTCCAAAATGAGACTCAGAGAATTTCTAGACTTGCCACAATACAGGCCATTAGCAATACCACCAGTCCTGGAAGTTGTGGATGATGTCTTTATGGAATCCAGTCTTACTCCTGATACTTTATCCCCTGCCCCTAGGAAACCAGACAGGTACTACAGAGCACCTGACTCTCACAAATTTCTTTTCAAAAATCTTATTGCTGACCCAGAGATCATTTCCCAGAGGCCTAAAGGTATCAAGGCAACTACAGCTAAGAATCCCACCCCTTCGGACAGGGATTCCAGAGCTTTGGACAGTTGGGGTAAGAAAGTATATACCTCTGCAACTCTTGCCATTAGGGCTTTGAATTGTCAGTTTCACATGCTGAAGTACCAACAACATATTATGGAACTTGTTAAGCAAAAAAATAGCTACCTTTACAGACTGCGCAGAAAATAAAGAATTGCAAGAGTTTTTGCATTCTGCAAGCCAAGTCAGTAACCATACATTGCAGTGTGGGTTTGACGCCCTAGAAGCATTCTGCAGGGCAGTAGTCACTGGTTCTGTACTGAGAAGGCATTCTTGGCTTAAGGAGCAGACCTTGCCAGATCATATCAAATCCAAGTTACTAGACACACCTTTGAACAAGGACAATCTGTTTGGCACCAAAGCAGAAGAGGTTCTTAAAAAGATTGAAGAAAAAGCTAAATCTATGCAGACAGTCAAAGAATTCTTGCAAGTACAGCTTCCTAGATTCAGTAGACATTACCCCTCAAAACATTGGTCCTTTCCAACCCCCTCAAGGCCATCTCAAACTAGACCCAGGGGAAACAGACCCCCCCCCCAGACTACAGTCTCAGGGTATGCAGAGATCTAAGCAATTGAGTGCCTCCACCTCTAAAGCAGGGAGTGCTAAACCACCCCCTTACGGAAAGAATTCCCAATGACTTCTCAACTCCAACCCCCACCTCCTCTGCCCACCTGCTTGTGCTCCTAGGAGGAAAACTTGCCCTTCATGCAAAAAACTGGATTCCCATCACCAAAGACCGATAGGTCCTCAACATTGTATCCCAGGGGTACAAATTTTACTTCCACTCACTGCCAACCCCAAAAGGGTTCCCAGACCTCCCTCTAAACCAGTGGGCAGAGGCACAAAACCTAGTCCAATCCCTGCTCTCTATAAGGGCAATTCACCCGGTTCCTGCGAAACAGATAGGTCAAGGATTCTATTCCAGACTTTTCCTGGTACCCAGAAAAGAGGGCACTTGGCGCCCAATCCTAGATCTTTCAATTTTCAACACCTTCCTGGTGGTACCAAAATTCAAAATGCTCACCCTGCAGCAGCTTCTACCTGTGCTAGCCAAAGATGCCTAGTTAGTCGCCCTAGACTTAAAAGAAGCCTATCTGCACATCCCTATAAGGGAGTCATGCAGAAAATATCTACACTTCAGGGCAGGATCTATGCATTATCAGTTCTCAGCACTTCCCTTTGGATTATCCACTGCTCCCAGAGTATTCACAAAATGCCTTGCTCCAGCCATTGCTTACTGCAGACAGAGAAATATTCAAATTTACCCATACTTGGATGACTGCCTGATTCAGGCTGTCAGGAAATGCTGTTGAAGCACCTGACATTTGTAAAAAACCTACTTAGCTCCTTGGGGTACACCATCAACGAAAATAAATCAAAATTAGTCCCCAGTCAAAAGATTGTATTCCTGGGAGCAAGCTTTGACACAGCATCCCAGATGGCATTCCTCACTCCAGAAAAACAAGCCTATCTGACAGGCTATTTTGCTCAAATGACCACCAGAACCCAGCTATTCACAAGGAAAATCCTTTAGACCCTAGGGTTCATGGCCTCATGCATCCTTCTAATTCCATATGCCAGACTGCATATGAGGAAACTTCAATGGTACTTAAAAAGTCTTTGGTGCCAACATTCTCAGGACCTGGAAACTGTCATTCCCATAATACCCTGTCTAAGGACAGTTTCTTTAGCGGGCAGCAGCATGCAACCACAACAAGGGATTGCCCTTTACCCAACCCCACACTGCCCAGACCCTAACCACAGATGCATCAGACTATGCCTGGGGGGCACACATGGATGGCAAGTGCATTCAGGGCCACTGTAGCCCAAGTCAAATGCATCTGCACATCAACCAGAAAGAGATGCTAGCTGTGCAGCACGCTCTGACAACTTTCGGATCCCTGCTCTCACCAGGACACCTGCTAATAAAAACAAACAACACCACAGTTATGTGGTACATCAACAAGCAGGGGGGAATCCACTCTTACCGACTCTGTAGGCTAGCCATGGCCCTGTGGAACACGGCCTTGGACATGCAGGTACATCTGCAAGCTCAATTCCTGCCAGGCAAACAAAACTCACTGGCAGATGATTTAAGCAGAAATCTCCTAGACCCACATGAGTGGCAACTAGAGACACGCACCTTCAACCTTCTGATTCATAAATGGGGGACACCAGAGGTGGATCTCTTTTCCTCACCCTGCAATCACCAGCTCCGAAGATTCTGCACCAGGACACCTCACAGCAGGGCCTGGAAAGTGGATGCCCTATCCTTCCAGTGGGTAAATCTCTCAATCTATGCCTTCCCTCTCTGCCCCTCCTCTCAAGAGTATTGATCAAGATAAGGCAGGACAGACCAAGGACAATTCTGATTGCCCCGGACTGGCCACGCCAACACTGGTACCCACTCCTGCAAAGTCTGTTACCAGTGCCACCCTGGTACCTACACCAGAACCCAGCCCTGCTCTCTCAGCAGGGGGGACAGATCTTGCATCCGCAGCTGCAAACCCTAAATCTTGCAGCCTGGCTTATTCCTTGAATTCTCCCCCAATTAACCAGCCTAAGCAAGCAGGTGCTGGACGTCATCCTTGAAGCCAGAAGACCCAGTACAAGGAAATCCTGTGCTGATAAGTGGAAAGGGTACTGCTCCTGGATTCAGTCTAAAGGAGAGGACACAACTCTGCCCTTCCCTGCCTCTTATCCTGGATTACTTAGCAGATCTACTCCACAGAGGCCTATCTTTCTCCTCCATTAAGAACCATGCCTCTGCCATTTCGGCTCATTACAACACTGAGCCACCTCTCTTCTCTCACCCTCTTATCAAACAGTTCCTGAGAGGGGCAAACAACTTAAGACCACCAAGGAGGGCACCCACCCCTGCTTAGGACCTTAACTTTGTACTGGAAAAGCTCACGCTACCCCCCCCCCCCTGAGCCTGCAGCGTCAGCAGAGTTAAAATTCCTCTCTTGGAAAACAGCCTTGCTTCTGGCCATCACTTCAGCTAGAAGAGTGTTTGAGCTACAAGCACTTATGGCTGTGGAACCCTTCATTATTTTCCATGCTGACAGGGTTTCCCTTAGGACTAACCCTTCCTTTATGCCTAAAGTGGTGTCCAGTGGGGCTCTCAACCAATCTTTCCATTTGCCTACCTTCTTCCCTAATCCTCAAAATAAAGGGGAAAGGATCCTGCACTCCTTGGACATGCACAGACAGCTCAGATTCTGCCTTGATAGGACTAAGCCCTTCAGAAAATCTGACCAGTTGCTAGTCAGCTTTACAACAGGGGCAGAGGGCAAGGCCATTTCAAAGCAAACAGTTTCCAAATGGATAGCACATTGCATCCATTTCTGCTACAAGCACCATGGGAAACCAACCCCTCAGGGGATCAGAACACATTCCACTAGGGCAACTTCTACCTCTACATCATTCCTCAGGGGAGTCCCTACCAGGGACATCCTGTAAGCTGCTCCCTGGAGTTCTGTACATACCTTCATCAAGCATTACCACCTGCCTATTCTTTCCAAATCCAGGGCAGGTTTTGCAACAGCAGTCCTGCAAGGCATTCTAGCCAGCCCTAAATCTTCTTGACTGCCTCCACCCTTCTTCAGCTTTGGGAATCTACCCAAGTTTGATGACTGCAACAATGAAACATGAAGAACATAGTATAGTTGTGTAGACTTACCATAAATGTAGATGTTCGAGTGTATTCACTGTTGCAGTCCTGGTTTCCCTCCCTCCAGACCCCTGGTTTTCTCTCTCTTTCTCTCTCTAAACTCTCTATGCCTTTTACTACCCCCCCCCACCTTTTCATGGGCATTGGTATTGGTATTTACTTTTTACTGGTGGTGTTTTCCCCCACCATAACTTAGCTCCCTATTGGGGGGCTCCTGACATTTAGGGCAAGAAAAACTGATGTAATGGCGTCGGCTGCCTGTTCTTATACCCCTGACGACCTGACGTCACTCCTGGGGTGACAGCATCTGACACAGAAATGCTAAGTCTGTGGTATTCGGGCCAACTGAGAGGTACCTGCAGGCAGATAACCCAAGTGTGATGACTGCAACAGTGAATACACTTGAACATCTACATTTATGGTAAGTGTACACAACTTTCCTCATTCTCACTCAAACATATGCTATACATTGTGAATGCTATGTAAGCATTTCTAAAATTGGTAAATCCAGATTTACCTGCTGACTGTTGTTATTCCACTTTACCTTACTTCCCTTTCACAGTCCCTACCACAGGTGCCAAAATTCCTATCACCTGGCACAGCACTTTTTATGCCAGAAAGCATGAAAGTATGGAAATAGATGATATCAAGTGTTCATTTTCTGGTTGCCATCCATAGTATTGGGGAGTCCAACTATCTGCTGAACAACCTAGGCAAGTGCATAAGACAAGGAAGGGCTCCCAGAAAGTGTGATTTTTTTTTTCTCCCCTATTAACAGCGAATGTAAGAAGGGATTCCAGTATGGCTCTGCATTGAAAAGTAGGCTGATTAAAGCTCCTCCAGTGTGTAAAAATGAAAGTGGTGTAAAAAGGCCAGTAAAGGTTAACAGTTTTGAGTAAAATTCAGTTACTGTTTAGTCAGTACATTACTCAGATATCGGCAAATAAGAAATCTGGAAAAGTAAGAAAAAATCATCTAGAAAAGGAGAAGAAAAAACATTGGTGGGATGAGCCTCACAGCTGTCCAGAAAAAATGCAGTTCAGATTTCAGCTTGAGTACAGGAGATGGCTTCCAGTAATACTGAAATAAATAAATAAATGCATTCAGAAGTGTGTATAAAATGTCAAATGACAAAAAGCTGGAAGAAATGGACAAAGCTTTAAATGATATTCAGATGAGCTTATAAAACTGCATAAATCAGAGGCTGAAATGAAGTGGAAGCTGGATAAATATGAGGCTTTTGAAGAGGAACTGTTTAAAAAAATAGCAGACGGAGCACAGAGAAAACATGAGATTTTCTGCTATACTAGTGAAACTGGAAGGAATAAATTGCATCAATTTTGTGAAAGAACAAATAAGCAACTGGTCCGGTATTTCACAGTAGGATTTTTTTAATTGCAGGGGCACATATCATGTATATGTTCAAAATCTGGCTTGAGAAAGACCTATTCCTAATTAAACTGTAGCAGAAGGAAAAAGTATTCAAATCTGGAGATACCAGAGTGTTTATGGGAAATTATTATTTGCTGTACACCAGGCAGAAGGGATGTGAGTTTATCCTTGCAGTTAGGGGATGTCAACAGGTAGATGTGAGATTTGTTTGCATAGCAGGCTAAGAAGGAAATAAAATAGTGTATCAAACGTATGAGCCAACATGCTGAAGATGACTTTCTCATTCTTTTGACAAAAGCAAAGCTTAAACATTGTCCATTGTTGCAAAGGAAAATGATTGAGCAACTGAAAAAAGCCCAGGAGCGTACTAGGAAAATCAGGGAGTACTTTAGACTTGCGCCAGAGACTAGTGTTGGGTGGTTGAGGTGATGAAGAAGACCAGCAATATTGTAAAATTGGTGAATAAATGGGAAAACTGTGAAGTGTCATTTCCACTGGGTGGAATTTAGAGAAAAGAAATGTGGACATCCTTCTGCATCACTGTTGCAGTGCTCTTCACCTAAGGGATCTCCTGCCAAGGATAGCCCAATGACCTGCCTGTGTACCAAAGCCTTTAGTTGTTTTAGGCGCTGTATGTTACACATTCTCCCTGCGCAAGACATAGGTCCTAAAGAAGTAATACGTAAGGAATGCTCAGAACTTCTTTGCCATCAAGTTTGAATGCCATTGTATGTCAGTCTAAATGTCCTTCTGCTGTACTGGTTACCAAGCCAATTTTCAGATAAGTGTTTCTTCTGTTGTTTTTTACTTTTATTTGGTATTGTGTTCATGTCATCCAGAAAGGGAAGATGTAGTGCCATTAACTACCAGCCTCATGTGACCAAGTATGTTTTGGCTCTTCTTTCCCAAGTTTCTAAGGTGATGTCTGACCTTCCTGATTCTGAAGGGAAAGCTTCTTCCACTTCTCAAGTTGCCTGACACTCAGTAAACTGCAGCTATGATGCAACTGATGCCCCTTCCAGGGCTGCTGGCCTTGGTTCAGTGATGAGGTGTCATTCCTGGCTATATCTTAAAGCTGTGCCTGATGATATCAAGGCCAAGCTATTGGATGCTCCTCCTGATAATGAATGTCTCTTTAGAACTGCTGCTGTTGACTTAAGTCCCTTAAGGATAAGGGAAAGGTTTTACAAGAGCTTGAGTACATTTTTGTTTCCTCTTTTCAAAAGTTTCAGAGGCACTATCCTTCCAGGTATGCCTTTGTTCATAGGCAGACTCGTCCCCCCTCTTAAAGTTAAAATGGGTTCTAGGCATGTTCCTCCTGCCAAGTCTACTTGGACACCTTCCTCCCAGAAACCTTCTTTTGGCCTTCCCTTCCCCTTGGCCAGGTCCCCTTGTCTCTTTGCCTCTCCCTTCCAAATTGGCATTGATCAGCTCAGATTCTTGGGTTCTTTCCATTATCTGTCAGATATATTTCGTGGTTGGGAAGACTCTTCCTCCCTTTTCAGGTATTCCTTTGGATCAGGGCACCATTCAATCCATTCCTCCCACCCAGGGAGGCGAGGCGTTTTACTCCATGATGTTTTGGTTTCCTGGAAGGAAGGTACATGGAGACCTATTTTAGATCTTTCCCTGCTCAACACCTTAATGAAGATATGTACTTTTTTGCATGTTGTCCCTTCAAACATTGTTTACTCTTCTGCTTCCCTAGACCTTCCTGGTGTCTCTGGATCTCAAGAATGCATACCTTCACATCCCCAGTCATCCTGTTTTCAGGAATTTTTTTACATTTCTCTGCCTTTTCCTTACATTTTCAGTTCTCTGCTTTACCTTTTGGCCTTTCTGCTGTCCCAAGGGTATTCACCAAATGTCTCACTCCCATCATTGCTTTTTGCAGGCTTCGGGGTGTGCATATATTTCCCTGTCTTGACAACCTGTTTATTCAAGCTTCTTCATCCAGCAGTCTGTTACAGGATCTCCACTTCACTACTTCTCTTTTACACAGTCTGTGGATCACTATAAACCTCCAAAACTCAGTTCTGACAGGTTTCCAGAATCACGTCTTCTTCTTTATGCAGGCTTCAGACATGCTGGCATCTCTTTCTGCTCCCAAGGCTTTGTCTTTGACAACCTTTCTTCAGCATGTTCTTCGCCTGTCCTCTGTCATGGCCAGGGAATTTTCTCAGGGGCCTGGGGTTTATGGTTTCTGCCATTCCCATGCTCTCTTTCACCAGGCTGCAGGTGAGGAGGTTTCAGTGATACCTCAGATCAGTTTGGCTTCAACATTGCCACTCCCTGGAGTTCCCAGTTCCTTTTCTTCCTTGTCTCAAGCTTGAGCTTCAGTGGTAAATTTATCATCTGTCTGTCAATCCAAGACTTCTTTTTCAAACTCCATTTCCCATTCAGGAGCTTTTCGCAGATGCCTCAGACAGGGGGTGGGGTGCCTGCTGTAGCCCCTAATGGTCCAGAGTCTCTGGCCTCCTCATCAGAGGTCAGACCATATCAACATAAAAGAGATAAGGGCTCTGTAAGCTTTTTATTCCCTCTTTAGTCACAGACCTCTCAAAGTTTTCACAGACAATAACATAGTGATATGGTATGTCAACAAGCAGGGAGGCACAAGGTCCTATCTTCTTTACAGACTAGCCCTTCAAGTCTAGGATCTAGCTATCTGGTATCAAGTGACTCTTTGGGTGGTTTACATTCCCACAGAGCACAATCTAGTGGCAGACTGTTTAAACAGGTCCAAAACACAAGCTCGTGAATGGATGCTTCAGAGGTGTGTACCTGGACATCATCCATCTGTGGGGTATTCCTTAGATACATAGTTTCTCCTCCCCACTGAGCAGACAGCTTCCTCTGCTCTCTTTCTGAGTCGCAAGTACTCTGACTTTGGAAAGCAGTATTCGCTCTCTTCCTTCTTCCCTCTTCCCATGTGTTTTGTTTCCGTCCTGGACGAGGGGCCCTTCTCCCTTCTTTGTTTTTTTTTTTCTTTTTTTTCTGGATGTACATGTTCCTCTTGGTCTCTGAGAGTATTCTGTTCCTTCTGGGGCTTTTTCAATTCTGAGTGTTTGCATCCGTATGTCACCTTCATGCCCTACTTCTTGTTCTTGCTCAGGGAGCATACTTGTGACGTACAGCACCTATAAGAACTGAAGGCTTTGATATACTGGTCGGTCATTGGGCTATCCTTGGTAGGAGATCCCTTAGGTGAGGAATACTGCAACAGTGAAGAGAAGGAGATTTACTGCTATGGTAAGATTGTATACAACTGTATTTTCTATAAGAAAAAGTGGGTAAAAAAAAATGGAAGTTTGATGACTGTTAAATTATTGGGACTGGAAGGACTCTAAAGCATAATTCCTTGTCATTAATGTTTGGAAGGAAAATAAAGGAACTGAAGATGTAACTGTAAGTAAAAAAATGTTTATAATAAATTTCTTGAAGTAGGTCATATATTATATGGTAAAGTAGTTCTGTGCGTTACACAGCAATTTTATAAATGTGAGGTGAAGGGAGTCTAAGTGACTTCTTCTTATCAAAAACCAAACGAAACCAGAAATAGATGGCTCCCCAGCTCTTTTAATGAACAAATACAGAATATAAATCCAAAGAATGTTTTGTTTGTCTTTTTGGCTTTTCCCGGTTAGGGGTCGCCACAGCGGAACTCCGGTCCGCTAATGATTGGCAGTCGATTTTTATGGTGTCGAGTTGCCAGCCCAATGCCCAGCCTTCAATGAAGGCACGCCCATTCACGCATGTCTTTCGGAGGCTACTCGACCATGGGGAGGACATGCAGACTCCACACAGAAGGCACTCCAGCCGAGAATTGAACAGGAGAACCTCTTGCTGTGAGGCAACAACACTACCGCTGTACCACCGCAGCTTAATAGAATATAAATCCAAATCCAAAGAATACTGATGGCAAATCAGATTAAGCGCCTTTCGTCTAGTGTAGTAACTAGACTTCTTCAGATGATTAATAGCAACTCAGGTTCTTCTTAAATACATCTAAAAAGTGAAATATTGCACAACTAAGTAATTAGTATTTGGCACTCATTCAGTTAAGTTAGAAGGAGGGAGGGGAACATGTATTTAAGAAGAAAGGTTGTCCCGAAAGGCTTACGGTCTTGGAAATATCCAACAAGTTTAGTCCCGGTCTCTTTATTCCATCATGAATTAATTGACCTTTTTAACAAACATGGGTCAGAGCTTATGCAACTGATCATGAAACATTATCAAAGTACAGTCAACTCCTTAAATAAAGACGTCATGGCCATTAATACTCGTATTTGTGAGTCTCTGGAGTTCATACGTTATAAATTCGATTATAAAAGATGCTTTGAAAGCATCGATAAACACACTGACAAACTCAGTGCAATTAAAGTCAAAAAGTTGGAGAGGAACATTACAGCATACGCTAATGGTACAGCATATCCTGTTCCCCCATCTTCACAAGGGCAGAATGGTACAACCCATGCAGCCTTTCAACAAACGAGGCAAACTACAGCTGGGCCGGTTTTGAACAGACACAACTCACGTATGGAATACGATGGTGACCACCTTGACCAACTAGATAACTTTAGTGAAGTGGAAACGAATACCAACCAGAAGGATTTTCTCCAGGAGGATGCAAATCAACAACAGATGGGACGAGAGACTTGGAAAGGGAAAAAACTCGCAACAAAGGAAAGGCAGCACCAACAAAAAGAAGAGGTAACCTATTCAACTCATTCCCTTTCAACTGATCTGGGTTTGAATTTTGCCTGTACTATTGTTGAATTCCCCACTGCTAAGCTGGGTAACTGTACGACCGGAATATCATTATTGCATTCTGGGCCTCTGGACAGTGTGAATGAGGACTTGTTAGATCTTAATAAACAAAAATCCAGGTAAAGCAAGTGAGAGGCGACAAAATAACACAGCAATAGCGTATACTTATTTATTATCCGCTTTCGTACAAAACTTCATCAGAATAAAAAACAGGTACCAAGCTCTTCATTTAAATACCAAAAAATCACATGATTAATTAAACAATTGTGAATACCTTAATTAAACTTAATTTGTTAAAAACAATAATAGTAATAACCAACCAAACCATTTAATAAACCTATAAGGTTTATTTAATTAAAATGAGAATAAATAAAATTACCAGTTTTGTTAATATCCAACCTACGCTGTTTTAAGAAACATTTAATATTAATTGTTTCGTTAAGGCCAGGAGCATTATCTGATTTTAATTTTATTTGCCAGTGTACCTCCCTCTGCAGCAGATAATTTTTGAATTATTCATCTATATTCTATTAAAACTAAGGATGAGAAGAACGCCTTATTTAAACACTCACTGATCTGTCCATCTTTCAAAAAATTTTTATTTTCAGTTCTTGAAGTTGGTTATAAGGACATGAGGGATGGTGATTTCAAAAATTATCTGCTGCAGAGGGAGGTACACTGGCAAATAAAATTAAAATCAGATAATGCTCCTGGCCTTAACGAAACAATTAATATTAAATGTTTCTTAAAACAGCGTAGGTTGGATATTAACAAAACTGGTAATTTTATTTATTCTCATTTTAATTAAATAAACCTTATAGGTTTATTAAATGGTTTGGTTGGTTATTACTATTATTGTTTTTAACAAATTAAGTTTAATTAAGGTATTCACAATTGTTTAATTAATCATGTGATTTTTTAGTATTTAAATGAAGAGCTTGGTACCTGTTTTTTATTCTGATGAAGTTTTGTACGAAAGCGGATAATAAATAAGTATACGCTATTGCTGTGTTATTTTGTCGCCTCTCACTTGCTTTACCTGGATTTTTGTTTATTTGGCTATTTCGTTTGATTTTTGTTTTACTTGTTAGATCTTACTTTTACGTCCTTGTTTAATTCAATGGATTTACGAACTGTTAGCCAAGAATTAATACTAGCATTAAATATTCACAGCCTAGCACGATTGAATTGCCTGATTGCTTGGATTTAGGGTTTTCTAGTACAGCTAATGGAGAGGCGTCTAGTGTTAAATTACATCTGTCAGAGACGCTACCTATGCTTGCCTGACAAAGGGACTCCTGTAACATCGAACATGAATTGTAGCACTGTAGCATCTAGTCAGGAAGCATTTATATTTAAAGTACTAACTAACACTAGGGGGGGGGGGTTTCCAGCTCCTGCAACTCTGGCCAAGATGTTTACAATGCCTTTGCTACTTTTCCACAACTTATCTCAAATGCATCATTGGACACACTTGATTTGGGAACTGTTAGTACAACCAACAAAGTGTTGTTCAGGTCTGAATTTCCAATGTCTGAAATATTGTCAGACGCAGATTCAAATAAGAGTGCTAAAGAGACTGATGTCTCTGTGAAGTTATTACTAAGAGCAGTGGGGATTTCAGTATTTATAATTTTTCTGAGTTTGAAGTAGAACCTAGCGTGGTGGAACTTTTAGCAAAGAGTTTATCATTTGTACCAACTAAACCAGTCAATATGGTACCAACCATCATTGATTTTAAGCTGTTTATTAAAAAACTTAACTTGCAGGTTTTCTTTAATGCAGAACAGAAAACTACATCTGGTTTCTATATCCCTAGTACCTTTAACCCTCCAGGTAACCCACTTATTTTAACATTCAATAAAATGTGCTAAATTGACATAAGGAATTTAATAATGGATAAGTTCAAATATAAAAGGAATATAGGGAGAGGTGACTGGGTAGCTTTCACTGAGTTTTGACAGTTACCAATTAGAACTTTGAAACCAGACAAAGGGAGACATTTGGTGATAATGGGTAATGATTTCTACACCCAAAATATGTCTAGACTTTTGGCAGCTGATACTTACTTCCCAGTCAGTTTAAGTGAATTAAACACAACTTATAAGAGAATAAAGGATCATTTGAATGACCTTTTTATTGAGCAATTAATTGACACATCTTGAATTATTTAACAATGTTAGCCTTGAGGACACCAGTTTTATTTGGTGTACCAAAAATACATAAATCTTTAGCTGATCCACCAATGAGGCTACTCATTGATGCCCGTCAAAGTATAACATATCCTATAGCTAAAGTAGCAGATAGTATACTAAAGAAATACCTAAAGAACGAAGGCCAAATTTTCAAAGATTCTTGGACTTTTTTATCAAAATTAAATGAGCTTCCATACCAGGAGAATTTCAACTTCCTAACGATTGATGTCAGGGATTTGTATACATCTATGCCACAGGAGGGAGGAATCGAATGTATTGTTCGATTCCTTGGGGAGAAAGGGGTATCTTTGGCTGAGATTAGATTAGTGAATAACCTGTTGGACATTGTTTTAACAAATAACTATTTTCTGTTTGAGAAACAATTTTATTTGCAGAAGATTGGGGTGGCAATGGGGTCCCTATGTGGGGCCAGCTTTGCAAACACGGTTATGACCCAATGGGAAAAGGAACATATTCTTAAGAAGGAACATCTAACAGAAAAAATTTTCTTTTATACTCGCTATCTGAATGACATTTTTGTCATCCATATAGGCAATTTGGATGAAGTAGTAGAGTTCATAAGGTATTTCAATCAAACTATCGACTTTCTAGAATTCACATACACCTTTCATGAAGATGTAATAACATACCTTGACATTGAATTAGTTAAGGATCAGGCCCATAAAAGATTGACTGCTAAGATCCATAGGAAGGATACATTTTCAAACACATATTTACACTTTAGTAGTTCACATCCTTTCCATCATAAAAAGTCAGTGATTAAGGGCCAATTAGTTTGGGCCGCAAGGTTGGTAGCAGTTGAGAGTGATTTCATCAAGGAATGTGAAAAAATAGGTAATATGTTTATCACAAGGGGTTATCTTGGGGACCTTATTTTGGAAATCACTACCGAGATTTTTCACAAGGGGTCTAATGGCTTATATACCCCACTGTTACGAGGGGAGGCTTTACCGAATAATTTGGTGGATCTTGGGAACTTGACTAATAAAACCAGTTATGGACAAAATAGATCTCCTTTCAGTTTTATACTGACTTTTAGCCCAGAAAGTAGGCACACACTAGCTTTAATAAAGAAAAACTGGAATCTTCTTGGTAATAACTTAGAACTTCTTACAATAATAGGGCCAACTCCCTCATTTACATTTAATAGAGGGAATCATTTGAAGGATCTACTTGAAAATTGTAACAACAGATTAGTTGGACACCCGGGTATGGCTAAATGCGAATCTTGTAATTATTGTAAATTTATGGACATTGAGTACATGTTTTTTATAAGAGATCATTACACTACAACCCCTGGCAGATTTAATTGTAATTCTACCTATGTGATCTACTTAGCTAAATGTCGACTCTGCCCCACCTTTTATATCGGGAAGACCGATCGAAAGTTACATGAGCGGGTATATGAGCATTTATATTATAATAAAAAGGAGAAAACTAAAAACGCACTAGCCAACCATATAAAGTGGAATCCTGCACATAGCTTTAAATTTAGATTCATCAATCATATTCCAAAAGATTTAAGGGGTGGACCAAGATCTTTATTATTAGAGAGAATGGAATTAATGTGGCAAATCTGGTTGGATGCTTGCCATTACCCGGGTATTAATGATTCTTGTTCTATACAGTGCCTCTTGAGACTTAAGAATCTGAATAGATAACTTTAAGGAAGGTACGTAATTTGCCCTAGTTTTGTAATGTTGTAGTAACTATTAGATGTTCTTCATCTCACATTGCTGCAGTCCTAACACTTGGGGTAGTCCGCTGTCCCTCGGTCGGCCCGAATATCAGAGTATAAGGCTGACGTCGGTCAAGGCACATTTGACTGACATCAGAACGTCAGGGTACAAATGCGCATGACCGACGTCATATCCTCAGTCTTTTTTGCCGCATGGTCCGATGCAGAAGCAGTGTTGCAAGTGCCGTTCGGCGTTCTGAAATTTTTCGAATTCGGAGTTTCAGACCGAAGTCAGAGTTGGTTAAGTACCCCGTTGGGGAATATTTTGGTTTTTTCTTGCCTCAGTGGTTTACCGGATGTCAGAAAGTGAATAACTGTATTTCTTGTGGGAAACAGATACCGCATAGGGATTACCATAATTTGTGTATACCTTGTTTGGGACCTGAGCACGACGTTGTTGGGTGTCGCTTTTGTGCTAGGTTCAATAAACGCACTATAAAGCGTAGGTTGGATTGTGCCAGGTTGGTCTTTGGGAAGCGGTGCAATTACAATATGCCGTCGGATGCTCCGCGCGCTTCCTCAAAGAAGCGCAAGGACAAGGCAGTTAAACCTAGGTTAGAGGAGTCGTCCGAACCGGACGCCGGTTCTTTAGAGGCGTCAGTGGAACCGGTGGTTCCGACGGAGGCCTCTATGGAGTCCCAGGGAGAAACTGTGTTTTTACAGGATGTGGCCTCCCAGGAGGCAGGTCAGGCTGTAGGGGCTTCTCAGGTAACTGTACTCCCCTCCCTTCCTTAGGTGTCTAGGCCCTCTCTTTCCAAGGCTTCTCCTAGAGGTAGGTCTAGTTTTGCTTCTGTGGGTGTCACTCCTAGTTCTTCAGGTTCTGTGCCCAAAAAGCACATGCTTAAAATGGCAGAAGATTTAATTACTTTAATTAGAGGCTCTATGCCCCCTCCTGATTAGAGGCCTAGGATGGAACCTGTGTTGGGGATTATGAGCAGGCTTGGATGTGTCTGAGTCTTCGGCTGAAGACTTGCAGGAGTATTCTCATTATTCTGATTCTGATGTGGATGATTCTACTCCTTCTGCTTTTCCTCCTGAGGATTTTTCTTTTTCAGAGACCCTTCACTCCATGAGAGAGCATTTTAAATGGGAAGGTCAGGATTTCTCTGATTCCAGGAAAAGGCTTAGGGAATTTTTGTTTTTACCCCAGCATAGGCCTTTAGCTATACCTCCTGTTCTGAATGTAGTGGAAGATGTGTTTGCAGAGGCTTCGCTTAATCCTGATTCTTTGCCTCCTGCTCCTGTTAAACCAGGCAGGTATTACAGGGTGCCTGAAGCTCATAAGTATCTTTTTAAGAGTCCTAGGGCAGACCCAGAAACTGTTAGCCAGGGGCCTAAGGGTGTAAAGGCTTCTGTTGTCAAGAATCCGGTTCCTGCAGATAAAGAGGCCAGGGCCTTGGATAGATGGGGTAAGAAAGTTTATACTTCTTCCGCTCTAGCCATGAGAGCTTTGAATTGCCAGTTTCACATGTTGAAATATCAAAATTATCTCCTTTCACAGTTGAAATCTAAGGTTGATGCTCTGGCAGAAGGTATTGATTGTAAAGAGTTACAAGATTTAGTGCATGTTTCGGAACAGGTGGGTAAGCATTCTTTGCAATGTGGTTTTGATGCTGTACAGGCCTCGTCTAGGGTGGCTGCCACTGGGTCAGTTCTTCGCAGGCATGCCTGGCTGAGGGATCAAAATTTATCTGACCATGTTAAAACTAGGATTTTGGATGCCCCTTTGCAATCTGATGTCTTGTTTGGTTCTCCTGTTGAGGCAGTTTTAAAGAAAATGGAAGACAAGGCTAAGTCTATGCAGACTGTTAAAGATTTTTTGCAGGTTCAGCCTCCAAAGTTTAGTAGAAATTGGCCTACTAAAGGGTGGACGTATCCTTCTTATGATTCCCAGTCTAGGGGTAGATCTAGACGTGGCAGGGGCAGAGGTCAGGGCTCTTTCAGGCCTAGGACAGGGAGTTCTCCTGCACAGTCTTCGGGTGAGGGCAGGGGTCAATCCTTTCGTAAACAGACCCAATGACCTACCTTTTCAGCTGCCAGAACCTTCTCGACTGGCAGCACCTTTGGGAGGAAGGTTGGCACTTTTCAAAGAAAATTGGAGTTTAATTACCCAAGACAGATGGGTACTGGATATCATACATCACGGTTACAGGTTTTATTTCCATACCTTGCCTCCTTTCAAAGGCATGCCAGACATTCCTCCTCAACAAAGAATAGAGGCTCACAAGCAAATTTCTCTGTTACTCCAAATAGGGGCCATACAGCCGGTTCCTATGCCAGAAAGGGGCCTAGGATTTTATTCTCGCCTGTTCCTGGTGCCAAAAAAGGGGAACACGTGGAGACCAATTTTGGATTTATCTATCCTCAACACTTATCTGGACATTCCCAAGTTCAAAATGTTGACGTTACAACAGCTTTTACCTCTACTGGGCAAGGATCACTGGATGGTAACTTTGGATCTCAAGGAGGCTTACCTTCATGTTCCTTTCAGGCTAAGCTGCAGGAAGTATCTGCGTTTTCGGACTGGGACTTCTCACTATCAGTTCTCTGCATTGCCCTTTGGCTTATCTACTGCGCCCAGAGTATTTACAAAAGTTCTGGCTCCAGTGATAGCTTTCTTCAGGCTAAAAGGAATACAAATCTATCCTTATTTGGACGATTGCCTGATACTGGCTCAAGGAAGGGACGAGCTTCTTCGTCATTTGGAATATGTGATAGCAGTGCTAAGATGCCTGGGGTATTCTGTGAACGAAATAAAGTCCAGTCTAGTACCCTCTCAAGACATGTGCTTTCTGGGAGTAAGACTGAATACAGCATCCCAGATGGCCTTTCTAACCCCGGACAAACAAAAGAATCTTTCCCTTTACTTCCATCATCTATCTCTTCAGTCCGGGCTGACTGCAAGGACAGTCCTTCAAGCCTTAGGGTTCATGGCATCTTGTATTCTGGTGCTTCCCAATGCCAAACTGCATATGAGGAAGTTGCAATGGTATCTCAAAATGTATGGACACAGCACTGCCAGCATCTGGACACTGTCATTCAAATAATACCTTGCATTCAAAAGGAATTTTTGTGGTGGGCTCAGGAATGTCACCTAAACAAGGGACTCTCTGTGACCCGGCCAGAGGCGAGTCAAATTTTAACGACAGATGCCTCAGACAAAGCTTGGGGAGCTCATCTAAATGGAAAGTGGATACAAGACAAGTGGCCTGTCAGACTACAGCATCTACATATCAACTTGAAGGAGATGTTAGCAGTCCAGTTTGCATTAATAGCTTTCAAGGATTTACTTCTTCCAGGGCAGGTGTTGATTCTAACAGACAACACAACTGTCATGTGGTACATCAACAAGCAAGCGGGAACTCATTCTTGTCCGCTATGCAGGCAAGCAATGATTTTGTGGGAGACTGCTCTCAGTTTACAACTAAGTCTTCAGGCAAGGTTTCTGCCGAGAGCACAGAACTCCTTAGCAGATGTGTTAAGCAGACAAATCATGGATCCCCACGAGTGGAAACTGGATCTTCATGTATTTCAGAAATTGACAGTGTCCTGGGGAACTCCAGACATAGATCTGTTCGCTTCTCCACTAAACCACCAGCTGCCAAAGTTTTGCACAAAGCGGTTTCATCCCACAGCTTGGAAAGTGGATGCTCTTTCTTTCAGTTGGAAAAATCTTCATGTGTATGCCTTCCCACCTCTGCCTCTCCTCCCAAAGGTACTTCTGAAGGTCAGACAGGACAAGCCAAGGATGATTTTGATAGCTCCAGATTGGCCTCGACAGCACTGGTACCCATTACTGAGAAGTCTGGTACGGAAGCCTCCATGGCCTTTGCCTTTGATTCCTCATCTGTTGTCCCAGGAGGACAGTCATTTGCTCAATGTCAAGCTTCACTCTCTTCACCTAACAGCATGGCATATTCTGTTTTAAACCATAAAGGGTCTCAACTTCCACAACAAGTTTTGAATGTGATTTTGGAAGCTAGAAGGCCTAGTACAAGGAAAGTGTACGCAGATAAATGGAAGAGATTTTTATTTTGGAGTGCAGCTAAGGATTTGGATGTTTCTGAGCCTAATTTAAGTGTGGCTTTTCAATATCTTACTGAGTTATTGGACAAAGGTTTGTCCTTCTCTTCTATTAAGATTCATGCTGCAGCAATTTCAGCTCACTACGACTGTGACCCACCATTGTTTTCTCATCCTTTGTTCAAGCAATTTCTTAGAGGGGCAAAGAATATAAGACCCCCACGTAGAGCTCCTACTCCTGCTTGGGACCTCAATTTTGTGTTGGAGAAACTCACTCTACAACCTTTTGAGCCTGCAGCTACTGCTGAGTTGAAATATTTGTCATGGAAGACTGCTTTTTTGTTGGCCATTACCTCTGCAAGAAGGGTTTCTGAATTGCAGGCCCTTATGGCAGTTGAGCCTTTCTTAATTTTCCATAAGGATAGGGTATCTTTACGTACTAATCCTTCCTTTATGCCTAAAGTGGTTTCTAGTGTGGCTTTAAACCAAACTATTCATTTGCCTACTTTTTATGCAAATCCCCAAACTAAAGGGGAAAGGATTTTGCACACTTTAGATGTACACAGGCAGTTGCGATATTATTTGGACAGAACTAAAGGGTTCAGACAATCTCAGCAGTTATTAGTTTCTTTTGCTTTGTGCTCTCAGGGCAAGCCCGTGTCAAAACAAACTATTTCTAAGTGGATTGGTTTTTGCATTGCTTTCTGTTATTCCCATCATGGCAAAGAGATTCCAGCTGGGATTAGGCCTCATTCCACTAGGGCTACTGCCACTTCAACAGCTTTTGAGGGGTGGCTACTAAGGATATTTTGGAGGCAGCCACTTGGAGTTCAGTGCATACCTTCTCTAGGCATTACCACCTTCCTCTGTACTCTAAATCCAGGGCTGGTTTTGCCACTGCTGTGTTGCAGGGCATTTTGGCAGCCCTGCTTAGATATAGTTTAGCCATCCTCCCTTACCTCTGCTTTGGGATTCTACCCAAGTGTTAGGACTGCAGCAATGTGAGATGAAGAACATAGTACAGTTTTGTACCTACCATAAATGTAGATGTTCAAGATCCACATTGCTGCAGTCCAATTTACCCTCCCTCCTTCCCCTCTGTAGTTTGAGGTGGTTGTGTGGGCTGGGTTATCCCTCTGAGGTATAGTGTATATATTGTATATATTGTACATATTTTTGGTGTTAGGCTGGTTGGTTGTTTAGTTGTTGTCTATGGGTTTTGACCTTTCTTTTTAGGGTCTTCTGACATCTGGGGCAAGAAAAGACTGAGGATATGACGTCGGTCATGCGCATTTGTACCCTGACGTTCTGATGTCAGTCAAATGCGCCTTGACCGACGTCAGCCTTATACTCTGATATTCGGGCCGACCGAGGGACAGCGGACTACCCCAAGTGTTAGGACTGCAGCAATGTGGATCTTCGAACATCTACATTTATGGTAGGTACAAAACTGTACTTTTTAGTGTAGTCATGCAGATGGTTTACTTTATTTTAACTAGGTAATTTATCCTAGTGGATGTTAGTAGATTGTTATTAGACTGAATGTGTATTTAACTGTGTATAGCATTTTGGGTAATCATTTTTAATTATGCTTATGGTTGCATTTTTTCATTGGTATTTTATTGTCATTTCTATTTTTATGACTAATCTAAAAAGTGAAATGTTGCACAACTAAGTAATTAGTGTTTGGAACTCATTATTCAATTAAGTTAGAAGGAGGGAGGTGGACATGTATTTAAGAAGAACCTGAGTTGCTATTAATCATCTGAAGTCTAGTTACTACAGTAGACAAAAAGAGCTTAATCTGATTTGCCATCATTGTTCTTTGGATTTATATTCTGTATTTGTTCATTACAAGAGCTGGGGAGCCGTCTGTTCCTGGTTTGGTTTTGTTTTTGTTCAATATTCCAGTTTGTCGTCCTGTTTTAGTGTTTACGACTTCTACTTATGCTAGTGATGTTAAAGTAAGAAAGTACATCTTGACTGTATTGTATCCAGGGTTTATAGTGTATTAAGATAAGAGGCAGATGTTCTTCGTCTCACATTGCTGCAGTCATAACCTGAGGGTAGTCCGCTGTCCTCGGTCAGCCCGAATACCAAAGAGTTAGGCTGGCGTCGGTCATGGGCGCCCGGAGCTGACGTCAGTACGCAGTAGTACTTAAGCGCATGACCGACGCCATATCCTCAGTCTTTCTTGCCGCGTGGTCCGAAGCAGAAGCAGCGTTTGCAAGTGCCGTTCGGTGTTCTGAAATTTTCGAGTTTCAGACCGAAGACCAAGTTGGGCTAAGTACCCCGTTGGGGAAAATTTTTGTCTTTTCTTGCCTCAGTTAATCCGGATGTCAGAAAAAGTTAATAATTGTATTTCTTGTGGGAAACAGATACCTCATAGGGACTATCATTCTCTCTGTATTCCTTGCTTGGGGCCTGAGCATGACGTAGTCGGGTGTCGCTTTTGCGCTAGATTTAATAAGCGCACCATTAAACGCAGATTAGACTGTGCTAGGTTGGTTTTCGGTAAGCGGTGTAACTACAACATGCCGCCGGATCCTCCGGCGCCGCTACGCAAAAGCAAAAGATAAATCTTTAAGGTCTAAACCGGATGAGTCGTCCGTTGCGGATGCCGGTTCTATGGAATCTACGGTTGAATCTGTGGATCCAGCCGAGGTCTCAGCTGAATCCCAGGGGGAACCTTTACTGTTACAGGAGTTGGCCTCTCAGGAGTTAGGCCAGGCCGAGGGTGCTTCTCAAGTTTCTGTGGTTCCATCCTTACAAAAGGTTATTAGGCCTTCTACTTCAGTCACTAAAGGCCCTGCTAAGGCTAGACCTGGTCTTTCTGGTACGGGCCATAGCCCTAGTTCTTCGGGCTCTGTTCCTAAAAAACATATGTTGAAAATGGCAGAGGATTTGATTACTTTGATCAGGGGTTCTATGCCCCCTCCAGAGAAGAGGCCTAGGGTGGAGACAGATTTAGAGGGAATGGAGCATTCCTCTGATTACTCTGAGTCCTCAGCTGAGGATAGTCAGGATTTTCCTCCCTATTCAGATTCGGATGCAGAGGATTCCTGTCCTTCTGCTTCTCCTCCAGAGGATTTTTCCTTTTCTGAAACCTTGCATTCCATGAGGGAGCATTTCAAGTGGGAAGGTCAGGATTTTTCAGATTCTCATAAGAGGCTTAGGGAATTTTTGTTTTTGCCACAACATAGACCTTTGGCTATTCCCCCTGTTTTAGATGTTGTTCAGGATGTTTTTTCTGAAGCTTCCCTTAATCCTGATTCTTTACCCCCTGCCCCTGTCAAGCCAGACAGGTATTACAGAGTTCCAGAGGCACATAAATATTTGTATAAGAGTCCTAGAGCTGACCTGGAAACTATTATTCAAGGGCCTAAAGGTGTCAGGGCTTCTGTGGTTAAGAATCCAGTTCCTTTGGATAAAGATTCTAGAGCGTTGGATAGGTGGGGTAAAAAAGTGTACACCTCTTCTACGTTAGCTATGAGGGCTTTAAATTGCCAATTTCATATGCTGAAGTATCAGAACTTTCTGTTAGGTCAATTAAAATCTAAGGTAGATGCTCTATCTGAGGGTATAGAGTGTAAGGAATTGCAGGACTTGGTTCATGCTTCAGATCAAGTTGGTAAACATTCCTTGCAGTGTGGCTTTGATGCCCTTCAGGCTTCTTCCAGGGTGGCTGCTACTGGTTCAGTTATTCGTAGACATGCCTGGCTTAAGGATCAAAATTTGTCAGAGCATGTTAAAGCTCGGATTTTGGATGCTCCTCTTCAATCTGAAGTTCTTTTTGGTTCCCCTGTGGAGTCAGTTTTGAAAAAGATGGAAGACAAAGCTAAGTCTATGCAGACGGTTAAGGAATTTTTGCAAGTGCAGCCCCCTAAGTTTAGCAGGAATTGAACTGCAAGAGGATGGTCTTACCCTTTTTCGGATTTTCAGTCTAAGGGCAGGTCTAGACGTGGTAGGGGCAGGGCTCACGCTCAGGGTTCTTTCAGACCTAGGACTTGGAGTTCTCCTGCACAATCTTCTGGTGAGGGCAGGGGTCAGCCTTTTCGTAAACAGACCCAATGACCTGTATCTTCAGCTGCCAGATCCTTCTTTTCTGGCAGCTCCTCTAGGAGGAAAGTTGGCACTTTTCAAACAAAATTGGCATTTGGTCACCCAGGACACATGGGTGTTGGACATAATAAATCAAGGCTACAAGTTTTATTTTCACACTTTTCCTCCTTTCAAAGGCATGCCAGATGTACCTCCTCAGCAAAGGCTGGAGGCTCAGGAACAAATTTATTTGCTTTTACAGATGGGGGCAATCCAGGTGGTACCTCCGTCAGAAGAAGGCCTAGGGTTTTATTCTCGTCTATTCCTAGTGCCAAAGAAAGGAAACACTTGGAGGCCAATTCTGGATTTGTCCATTCTCAATACATACCTAGACATTCCAAGGTTCAAGATGTTAACATTACAGCAACTTCTGCCTCTGCTAGGCAAAAATCACTGGATGGTAACTCTGGATCTCGAAGAGGCCTATCTTTACATTTCTATCAGGCCCAGCTGCAGGAGATTCCTGCATTTTCGGGCTGGTACTTCTCATTATCAGTTCTCTGCATTGCCCTTTGGTTTATCTACTGCACCCAGGGTGTTCACAAAGGTTTTGGCTCCTGTAATAGCTTTCTTAAGACTGAGGGGAATACAAATTTATCCTTATCTGGACGATTGCCTGATTCTTGCTCAAGACAAAGACAAGTTACTTCAACATCTACAGTATGTAATGGCAGTTTTAAGGTGCCTAGGGTATTCTGTGAACGAAACAAAGTCCAGTCTAGTACCCTCTCAGGACATGTGCTTTCTGGGTGTGAGACTGAATACAGCCTCTCAGATGGCTTTTCTGACCCCGGACAAACAAAGAACTCTTCATCTATACTTCCAGCAATTATCAGTACTGTCCAGGCTGACTGCAAGGACAGTCCTTCAAGCCTTGGGGTTCATGGCATCTTGCATTCTGGTACTTCCCAATGCCAAACTGCATATGAGGAAGCTACAATGGCATCTCAAAAGTGTGTGGACTCAACACTGCCATGATTTGGACACTGTCATTCAGATAATACCTTGCATCCAAAAGGAATTCTTGTGGTGGGCACAGGAATGTCACCTAAACAAGGGACTCTCTGTGACCCGACCAGAGGCGAGTCAGATCATAACGACGGATGCCTCAGACCTGGCTTGGGGAGCACACTTCAATGGGAAATGGATTCAAGACACGTGGCCTCCCAGACTACAGCATTTGCATATCAACATGAAGGAGATGTTAGCAGTCCAGTTTGCCCTGATGGCTTTCAAGGGCCTACTTCAACCAGGACAGGTGTTGATACAACAGACAACACTACAGTCATGTGGTACATCAACAAGCAGGGGAACCCATTCTTACCCTCTTTGCAGACAAGCTATGATATTGTGGGAGACTGCTCTGAGTTTGCACATCACTCTTCAAGCACGGTTTCTGCCAGGGGCACAGAACTCCCTAGCAGATGTATTGAGCAGACAAATTGTGGATCCCCACGAGTGGAAATTGGATTCTCAAGTATTCCAACAGTTGACAGTGGCTTGGGGAACTCCAGACATAGATCTGTTCGCTTCCCCTCTAAATTTCCAACTACCAAAATTTTGCACAAAGATGTTTCACCCAAAAGCTTGGAAAGTGGATGCTCTATCTTTCAGTTGGAACAACCTTCACGTCTATGCTTTTCCTCCTCTGCCGCTCCTTACCAAGGTACTCTTGAAAGTCAGGCGGGACAAGCCTTGCATGATTTTAATAGCACCAGATTGGCCACGACAGCACTGGTATCCTCTGCTGAGGAGTTTAATTCAGGAGCCTCCTTGGCCTTTGCCACAGCTTCCTCACTTGTTGTCCCAGTCAAGCAGTCATTTGCTCAATGTCAGGGTGCAGTCCCTGCATCTAATGGCCTGGCGAATTCTGTTTTAGAGCCTGTGGGTTCTCAGCTTCCTCAACAGGTTTTGGATGTCATTTTGGAAGCCAGGCGGCCAAGCACTAGAAAGGTTTATGCTGATAAATGGAGGAGATTTTTTCTTTGGAGCACAACAAAGGACTTTGATGTCTCGGTACCTAATTTGAGTTTTACACTACAGTACCTTACTGAATTACTAGACAAGGGTTGGGAGGGTGGCCTAATGGTTAAGGTGTTTGCCTTACAAACACAAGGTGCAGGGTTTGAGTCTCACAACGGATAATTGGCTAAGCTTAAAATGGCTCGCAAGGGCAGTTAGCTTAGTAAGAATCTATGAATCTATGAATCTAAGGGTTTGTCATTTTCCTCTGTGAAGGTTCATGCTGCAGCCATTTCTGCTCACTATGATTGTGACCCTCCTTTATTTTCTCACCCTTTGTTTAAGCAATTTCTTAGAGGGACAAAAAATATAAGACCCCCACGTAGAGCTCCTACTCCTTCCTGGGATCTCAATTTTGTGTTGGAGAAGCTTACTTTGCCTCCTTTTGAACCTGCAGCTACGTCGGAATTGAAGTTTTTGTCTTGGAAGACTGCCTTTTTGTTGGCCATTACTTCTGCTAGAAGGGTATCTGAATTGCAGGCTCTCATGGCAGTTGAACCCTTTCTGATATTCCATAAGGATAGAGTTTCTTTACGTACTAACCCTACTTTTATGCCAAAAGTTATTTCTAATGTGGCCTTGAACCAGTCTATCCATTTGCCTACCTTTTATGCTGATCCCCAAAATAAGGGGGAAAAAATCTTGCATTCTTTGGATATACACAGGCAGTTACGTTACTATTTGAGCAGAACTAAGGAGTTCAGACAGACTCAACAGTTATTTGTTTCTTTTGCTTTGAGTTCACAAGGGAAAGCTGTTTCAAAGCAGACTATTTCAAAGTGGATTGCTAATTGTATTGCCTTTTGTTATTCTCATCATGGGAAGAATGTTCCTGCTGGGATTAGACCTCATTCCACTAGGGCTACTGCCACATCTACTGCTTTTTTGAGGGGTGTAGCTACTAAGGATATTTTGGAAGCAGCTACTTGGAGTTCAGTTCACACTTTTACTAAGCATTACCATCTCCCTCTTTACTCCAAGTCCAGGGCTGGGTTTGCCACTGCAGTCTTACAGGGCATGTTAGCAGCCCCTAATGCTTTTTAGTTTGCCAGCCTCCCTTTTCCTTTGCTTTGGGATTCTACCCACAGGTTATGACTGCAGCAATGTGAGACAAAGAACATAGTACAGTTTTGTACCTACCATAAATGTAGATGTTCGAGGATCCACATTGCTGCAGTCCTATTTT